>NW_028274813.1:50539318-50690833 GCF_037043125.1 Eumetopias jubatus
TTATCGGGATTATTTTTGTCCATTCAGAGTCATCCTTGTGGCCATGTTACTGAGAATTCGCATGCAAAATGGGCAGATTATTTTATATGGTATTACTTGCTCATGTCTTATAAATCCCTAGAAAAGTCCTTAAGTGGGCTATTAAGTATTTTAGACTGGGCAGGTTGTACATCAAGCCTAAGGAATCATTTTCTAGAGAATACGTCAGAAAGGATTCCAGGGTTCAGATAATTAAGAATCAGAGGTAAACATTTAGAGGTGAAGTACTGGTGAATAGATGTCACAAAAGAAATCCAAGGAAGACATTTTTCATGATCTTGATTTCTTGGCTTGATTTTATTGTCTCTAGTTCTGACTCTTCCTATTGATACTGTAGAATTATTTTGGTTTTTGTTTTATAAGGTGAACCATCTTAAATCTTTGAGAAGCAGGGTACAAGCGAACTTTTCTGAAAAAACATGCTCTGTATTCTTTTAAAACTTACTGTTTTGATGTGATTGTGGTAGGACTCATGGAGATGGGACTTACCAGCATGAGACTTATGAGTTCGGTTTATGTCTTTTTAAGACAGTGTTAGGAACTGTGGTCCTGGGTTGCTTTCCAGCTGTAGAGGTGATTCGTCATTCACATTATTTGGCCTGGTGCTCGTGCTTTGGGAAGAGACTTGAAAGAGTTGATTTTAAGCCTTGTAACCTACAAAGGCAAAGGCAAATAGCAAATATAACCACCTGGTCCTGGTATTGAGGCTGGTGCTCTTTAGCAGCTGCAGTGAACTAAGGGTATGTGCTATCAGGTCTGAGCTAAATTGGAGCATGTCTTATGCTCCTTTTTGGCTATTTTGGAAAGACAAGAAAAGTATTACATTGAGTGCATTTCAAGTATGAATAGGGTGAACATTTTCAGCTTCGTTGTAATTGCTGTTCACTGAACAGTACCACAAATGAAATTTCATTTCTTTGTCTCAGTGAGTGTCAGTGTAAATATACTACTTACAGCAGACTGAAGAAATGATTGCATTCATAGAAAACTGTATCCTGTTTTTATTTTCAAATCCAATTAATAAATTTTGGGCCTATGCAATCATAAAAGTTCTAAGTGAGAAGAGACTTTAAGATGTCATTGAATCTTCCCACTAATTTAAGATACGATACGACAGTCAAATGGTGGTTGTATGTTGCTGTGAGATTTCTTTAGAGTCCCTCACGCTCCATTATTGGGGCATGCACTTATTTTCCATTTTATACAATACAGTTCCATTTCTTTCTTAACTCTACCACCTTGTACTGATCCCAGTTAAGCTCTTTGTATTATTAGTTTCTTACTACTTTTCCAAGATAGTATGCCTTTTCTAATCTTGGTTTTAAAACACTTTATTTCCTTTTCTGTTGATATCATTGGTTGAATTCAATAAGAAGATGATTTTCACTTCATCATCCAAATCGTGCATTCCTTGCTGGTTTATAATCACAGAAATGGATTTCAAATATTAGGAACATGTTTTTGGTCTATTACACATTTAACTATAAATATATTAATTAAATACATATTATTAGGTAGGAGCAAGGGAACTGGAAATTATGATGTAACTTATTCTTTTTGTCTTTTACTGTGCTACCTCCATAACTTTTCATAAAAATAAGAGACATCAGTTTCTTACTGTTCCCACTCAAAGCTATACTAAAGATTGCTGTGTGCTTGACAGATGGGGTCAACCATGTGACATGTTACCATATCTACAAGCAGCATATTTTTTGTCTTATTTTGTGCAATGAGAATGGGAGGGATAAAAATAATTGAATGATTCTGTGGAAAGGGAAACATGTCTTTCTGAAAGAGGAAAGGTTGGTTCATAGCCAGGCCTCCCAGAGTCCTAAAGGACAGCACAAAAGCCAGCTGAGAGCTCAAAGAGGTAAGTAGAAAATAGGATGTCAGCCTGAAAATGCTGTTAGAAAACTGTATCTGCCCTTTAAGTAATGGTGAAAGCAAAATCATTTTTTTCTAAAGTAATCAGAACTTCTGTTCAAACAGAAGAAATAAAATGCTTGCTATTTGACAGAAGAATGTCCAGGGTGATTTTTCTGATCTGAAAGGGAAAGATGAGGAACTCTTAAATAGAGCCTGCAGTCCCTGTGGACCAGATTATCCTGCCTGCTAATTAATTGTATGACTCAGGTACATAAGGAGAGAGAGTCACAGATTAAGCATCAGGGCATTCTATTTGTTATTCTGAGTAGACCTGGATACTGAGTCCATACCTTGCCTCAGGTAGATTTCCTCCTGAAGAGGAGGAGGCTCCTGTGTGTATCCTGAAAAGGATAGAAAATCTGAGGAAGGTATGCAACTTCTCAGAGACTATGGCCAGTGGGAATTCTGCACAGATTATGGGCAGATGTCAGGTAAGTTCTGGAAATTCAGTCAACATATTAATGTGTAACTGCTGTGGATAACACATATAGCTGTGTAGAGATAAAGCTAAATGGAAAACAAAGTAAGAGTATGAGAAATATATGTTTGTTCCTAAACAAGAGAGCAATTACAGTGGGTGTCATGGTTTGAGGAAACTTGAAAAAGCTGATACGTGGTAAGTTGAGCCTTGAAAGTGGGTTGGCATAATACAGGTAACAAAGAAGAAAGGACACTGGTACAGCATGGATCCCAGCTGGAGGAATGGTGGTGCAGAAAGAAAAATAACTCTAGAATGTATATCTAAGAAAGCCTAAACTATTTCTCCAAAGTATGCCCCAACTAGAAAGATGTTATCTGTCATTTAACCTCTCCCATCCCCCACAAAAGTCTGTAAGTATGGAAAATAAATTCCATTGTGTGATACTCTAGAACTTGCTCAGACATTTGGTCCACTAGGATTTGGGGTTTATTCAGTTTGAAGCCGATTGCCTGCTCATTAGAAGATAAGACAGTTGTGTTTGAAGTTCCTGGGGAATACTGAGCCCTTCCCAATTCTAGGCAACCACAGGAAGCTTTGAACCTACACAGCAGCTCTTCTTGGAGTTAAAGTCAAAAGACTTTTCACAGCCTTTTTTAAAGTGCTTACTACTTAGAAGCAGTGGACTGTGGGTCCAGAATGACTTGAAATATCATGTTGATTTTTACAAATGTATAGCCTGGGAGATGAATGCATTGCCTTTATGAAAAGAGAGGTATGTGCTTTCATTATTGTTTTTTATCCTTGTGCAAAGCAGCACAAATGTGGTAGAAAACTGTGTCAGCTTGGGCTTGCTTCTTGTTCAGCTGTTGCTTTACTGGGTGACCATAGACAAAAATCTTAATTTTCTATTCATTAGTTTCCACATCTAGTAAACTCTTAGAAAAGAGAGCTGTTACTTAAAGGAAGGCAAGAATAAAAATGTATGGTTGCTTTTTTATACCTGGGATAGAGGGAAAGTACATGGAAAGTGTTCCCCATCTTCTTAAGAAAGTATACTCAGGTGCTCTAGCAATTGGACCTCATAACAGGACGGCCATTTGGTTCTTAGAACAGCATAAGGGGCTAGAGGGTAACAGAGAGCAAGTAATTTTTTCTGGAAAAAATACTCCAGTGTGTCAGCCTAGCAGAAAATAAGTAGTATATTTTAAAACAGTATATCTAATATTAACCTGTGCATGCAAATGCTACTTGATACTGCATCCTGTATGCACATGTAGCTGATATTGCTCCTCAGGCTAATCTCCTTCTCTCAATCTGCATAAACCTGGAATTTCTCCTTCTGCTCCTTACTGGGGGGGGGGTGGCAGTGAGAAGCTCCTATCCCCCCTCATTTAAGAGCTCCACTCAATATTAGTGTAACCTAAGCTTTATGAGTTTATTTACATATGTGTATTCAAATGTATATATAAATTTTGCTTTTGTATCAAGGAGCAAGAATATTCCTAATGTCCTGTCATTTTGAGACTAATTGAAAATTAGCAGTCTATAAATGTAAACTAGGAAAAAAGTAGGAATTATTTGTAAAACTATAAATATTTGATAGTGTATGAATAAAAACAGGGAAAATGAGAGTAAATTATAAAATGAGGCTATCACATATTTATTGTGTAGCATCTAATTTTGATCCAGAAGTGACCAAAACTGCTGCTTCTCACCTACTCAACTAATCATTTAAAAAAAAAAAAATCTTTAGCATTAACTGAAAAGGCTAGAATCTTTTCAACATTAAACTGTTACAGCTACATATATAAGAAAACATTTTTCTACATAATGCATTTTAATTATACTTGGCAAACCCTGTGTTTCTGAGGCTGATATGTAGTTCACGTCAATAATCCCTGTTCATATAACTAGACAGGAAAATTAATTAGGCTAGTCATTTGAGCGCCAGGATATTGGTTAGATATTTTTTGGGAACATTGGTCAGGTATCTCTGTAACAAAACCAAAAGGCATATTTTCTCAGGACTTTAAATAGACAATAAAATTATTAGTTGAGAATAATTTTCCCTCTTATGTGGAATGAACAATACTGGCTTTGTGAAGGAAGTCACTATCAGCGAATACATACAGTAGATTCTGTAGTGTGCAGAGATTTAACTGATGTGTAGTTATGTGTAGTTTTGGCATTGTCAGTCTTACTTCAGTATTTCAGAATTAGTGAAGTTCTTATCAACAGGCGGTATAGTTAATATTTTTATCCTGCTTTTGAACTTGCTCCTTGTTTTTCATGGTTATTCTACACTGTTATTGTGATTCTCCCCTTATTCTTTTATTCACTTATATATATCATCTGGTGCATTGTTCATACTGGACTATTCCACCTGTCCCCTTTCCTTGTACAGAGCTGCTATATGAATTTTAAAGTTTTCAGTCTTACTTCACAATTAATCAAAGCTCAGTCTTTGGCTCATTTGTTCTTACTTTATCATGCATAGATTGATCTATGTATAATTGCATAGGAGATACAACTCTCTTCCATTATGACCATTCTCTGCAATATTGTAAGCTACATGATGACATCATCACTGCAAAGACTGGGGTTTGGAAATTTCCCATTCTTTACCTAAGATAAGAATATCTCCCAATGGGCTGCAGCCTTTTTATTCAGAGGCTACTTATTCTCTGATTATTTCCTGTGCTTCACTGCAAACATCCCTCCAGTTGCAGCAGCTGGGGTTGAAAGTGGCCTTCTTTCTGCTCACTGTGATTTTGTAATTTTACTGTTGAACTCTATTCTAATTATATGTGATTTGGGTTACCATTTCCAAAAGCATGTAAGTTTTTAGTTTTCTGTCATCATTAAAAACTCACTTGTTAATGCCTCAGATCTATAAGCTTACTTATGCAAAGAAGTACTTTGGAAACTTTATGCTTAACCACCTCTCCAGTTTCAGAGAATGGCTAAAGAATCCTATCTATCAATCTGTGTCCTATCTAGATATAAATAGATATACACACACTACAAATATATATTTATATGCAGAGTATATGTGTATATGCTCTAAAAATATATTCACATATATTAACTGTATTTAAGTATGTGTGTATGTGTGAGTGTGTTTGTATATTCATAGAGTGGATGTCCTGGGTTAGTAGCTACACTTTAGATTAACCAGGAGGAATTGGGTGGCTTTCCAGCTTCCCTTGCAAAGGTGACGCTGATTCAGTGTTGACAACAGGGCATGCAATCTCTTACCTAACTTTCATTTTGTTTTTAAATATCCTTTTGTGATACTTTCATGTTCTTATTGTTCACCAGTTTACCATATTACCTCTAGAAGCTCACATTAATTCTCTTTCCTTCTATTTTTTGCAACTGATAGAAGAGCAGTGTTTCTTAGCTGCATAACAACACTACACATGCAGTTTATTTTATTTCCAATACAGTGATGAATACACTTCAAGCCCAGTGTTACTGGTGTACTGAGAAGACCATCCCTCTTGTCTGTTAGCCAGTTGTTTATAGTAGGTCTTTTCCCCTTTTTCTAGTGAGCTTTTAGAGCATCAGACATACCTGTATTCAAATGAGGATAGTAAAATTTGTCCATAAACTAAATTTAAGTAACTTGGATTATCTGCCTTCTTTCTCCTTCTATTATTGAAAAATAATAAAAAATAGGATATAGTAATTTTTTCATAGAATAATTGCCACTTATTAAGTGCGTACTGTTGCCACACCTTGTACTAGGAGTTTTATATATGTTGTGCTATACTCCAGTCTTTGAGATGGATGAGAAATTAAATAAGCATCGGATAGTTACTGGTGGCTAAATTTGGAATTAGATATGAAGTACATGTAAAAATAAGTATTTGTATACTTGTGTGTATCACTAAGTTACATTCATGTATGTATGTGTTTATAACTTACTATGATTAAAACATGCAAGTTAGCTAGCTCATTTTGTTCCATGCATGAAACTTATCTCAAACAGTATATATTTGAAATGCAAATTGGATGATAAATTCTAGCTTTTTGCCTGAGAAAAATATATAGGTAGCTAATGTCAGCATTTTATATCATACAGTTTTCTTTCTTAGAAAAGAAGGTTAGAATTTATAATTTGGATTTTTTTTCCCCTTTCTTTTTAGAACTGAAATGCCCATACTGAGGGCTCTCTTTGGCATAATTTATTTTTGGACTGATAGGATATTTTAAGCTTATTCATAATTAGTGACCTGTAAAAATGAAGACATGACTCTACTAGATATTCTGCAGAAGTAGTTCTTTTCTTCCATGTAAAATAGTAGGCATGTGCTTATAAAAAATAACCACTGTCAAGTGTACTACTTTATTTTATCCCCAGGCTGATTAACAATCACTGGCCTTGGTAAGATTGATAGTTAAATGTCATATTTGGCCTGATTTTGCCTTGAGTTCCCTCAGGGTATTGGTTGGGCATTTTTCGCGCTGAGTTAATTGAGGGGACTATATCAGCGGGTTCCTTTTCTTGAAAATCTTGTTGTGCTCAAGAGGACAGTTGATTGCAAGCTCTGTCCTTCTCTTAGCTGCCAGTTCCTCAAACCTCAAAGCTTACACATTAGTGCAGTTTTGTGATTTGTTTTAGGCTTTTAGCTACAGCATTTGCTGCCATAAAAGCCATTTTTTTCCTATGGTTTTTGAATGCAGTGATTGTGTCATATAGTATAACCCTGTACCATTCTGGCTATTGTGTGATTGATACAGAAACTGCTTCGATAGGAAACCATTTCAAGAGAGAACAGGAAAGGTATTATATTCGGCTGTAGTGCCATGCATTTCTAAGCAGCTGATGTTTTCTTTAACCGATAATCACCCCCTAAATTTTCAGAGGCAATGGAGCCTTGGGAACTTTAACTCTTAATTCAGTCTGGCTGCAAAGAGCAATGCCCTGAAGTTCATTATACGTTCACATTTTGTTAATTCATTAATTCTTTCTGGAGTATGACTGTGTTGCTTTTGTTGTATTTTCAAGTCAAACCTTTTAAGAACATGGAGAAACATTAATTTAGTGAATTTTTCTGTAAACAGTGACTTCTTCATACCTGAGCCAGATGCTTGAAACTCTTGAGATAATACGACGTTTTGCACACTGAAAATTATGATAATATTGTCAAATGGAGTGGGCCATCATGTGTTTTGTAACCTTTTTTTTTTTTAAGTTTCTTTGTTTTGTTTGTTTGTTTTTAAGTAAACTCTACCCACAACATGGGGCTTGAACTCACAACTCTGAAATCAAAGTCGCATGCTCTAACACACCCCATGTATTTTATGATCTAAGAATCTCAAATTAAACTGTAAGCCTCTGTAAAGGAATAGAGTCAAAGATGAGTCAAATCAAAGTTCAAAAGAGTATAATCATAGATTTTATGTTTTTACTACCTCACACATTTAACAGTATATTTGGGAGTACTTAACAGAAGATAGTACACCCTGTTTTTGTCTTTCTCCACTTCAAATTTTTGTGTTTTGTGATCCTTTAGATACATACTTTATTTTGGATGAAGGTGGCTAGTATCTTAATGAATGAGGTATAAAATTATATACCTAAGATTTAAGTGCTTCTATATGTTACAGTTTATCATTTATTTTAATACTATATAATATTAACAATAATCATTCAGATGAAAGTCTAAAAAAGCTGGGATAAAGATTCTTAAACAAAATAAAGGCTGAGATAACTTGTGAATCTGAAAATGCCATTTAAATATCTTTAGTTGTGAGAAAAGCTAACGTCTAGATGTTTTCAAAGATTATTCTAAGATTGCTCTAAGAATATTTTCTGGTGGCTTAACTGTTGACTGCTTCTCATTCATTGTACATAGCTGTCATCCTCCCAACAATTAACATGGCATTGCAGAGGTTTGCTCATTATTAATGAAAGATTCAGCATTTCTATAGATGGGAAGTTATTGATAAAGCAAATAAATGAAAACCGTTAAAGCAAACTTCCGACATACTACTGTGTGCTGCTCTGGGGGCTTAGATTTCAGATAGCATGGGGAGGAACTGGTATAGCCTGGTCATAGTATTGGCCTAGAAATAGGCAGAATGCACTGGAATAGATTCATTGTTCTTACAGGAGATATTTGGGCCAAGGTCATGGGAACCAGTAGGACGGATCCAGGCAGGATGAGGTGTCTACATGTCAGAGTTTGGCTTCCCTAGGAAATGAACAGAGAGGAAAACTTACATGCACATGGTTCATTAGGGAGTACTCTTGGGAACAACAGCTATAAGGGAGGGAGGGAGCATAGATTGAATAGAGGGAGAAGTTGAACTATCATTCAGTTGCAACAGAGCCCTAAGCTGAGCTGATGGGTACTCTGAAGTTGGGATGGACCTTCAGAGGTGTCCCAGATAGAGGAAACGTCCTTTGTACCCAGTTTTCTACTAGTCGTTGGATGTTCGCTGCCTCTGGGTGAGGTGGCTCCCTTTGGTTGAAGGCAAATCCTGGGAGGAACTCAACTGGAAGCAATCATCAGGTAATACTCTCAGAAGCTGGGAGAATGGGCGTTTTCATGTAGAAGGGATTCTGAATGATGCATCACATTTTCTAGATGTCACTCTTTATGGTGTTTGGTTGCTTATGAGAGTTCATCCTATTGGGGAACTGTCCTCTAGAAGCAAGTTTCTTTTCTTAAGGAAACATAAGAAAAAAGTTAGTGTAATCAACTTCAGCCCGTGCTGCTGTGCCGGATCTCAGAACCACTCCTGACATTCATCACCCTCTTTTCTACCACCCCTTTTAGAACCCCTGCCCCCCTGCCCCCCCCCCCCCCCCCCGCCACCAGCTAGCAGCTCTGAAGTGACCAGGAAGGGCCTGGGATCCTGGTCACGATGCACATCTCAGGCTGTTTCTACAGATACTGCATTAGTCATTTTGCTTTCAGAATCAGTAGGGGAGCGTAAACAGATATTTAAGCAGGTCTCTGGGTACCAGATGTCATCTTCCCTCCTCACATTGTGTTACAGCAGTCTTGTCTTTTCTTAGCAATCAGCGTTAATTATCTCTGTGTGAGAGATGTCTCCTTTCTTGGCTTATTTGTCTTTAGCCCACAGTGGCTAGCTGGCAATAGTCATAGGAGTTCAAAGCTCTTGCTCTTGTCCCTGGGGGAAGTGTTCCCCCTCTGGGGACCAGGACGTCTTAGCCACATAGAATTTAGAATTACGGAGACTGAAAGCACAGTTACCCCATGTAGGTTACTAGGAATGAAGCTAAATGGGGCTCTTGGACTTGTGTATTCTGTTTACTAGGGATGCAGCTCCACATAATGGTCATTAATTTAGGTTTATACCAGATCCTGAGCATGTGGTGCTCCAGTCCGCTGAGGACATTGTCTTCAAACTGCTATATCAGCTGCTCTTTCAAAAGGCTGTTCTGTTATTCTGTCAGGCCAATAGCTTTTGAGTGGCACATGATGTAATAGAACCAGTGGATTTTATGATCATATACTCATTATTACACCTTTTTATTCTCTTTAGTGGGTCCCTTTGTTTAGTGCAATTTTATGAGGGCTCCTGTTTGGGTGGATTGCATATATTGAGAGATCTTGGATTGAGGTGCTTGCAGACACCCTTTAGGCAGTCAAGATAAACCCATACCCAGAATATATGTCAGTTCTAATCAGGATGACTCTGTTCCTTCATGTATGAACAGGATGCAATGTAGTCAATTACCACCAAAAGACTGGTTATTCTCCTTCAGGAATGGTGTATATCAGGGTCCATCTTACTGGTCAGTTGGACACTTAGCAGTGGCAGTAGCTAGATGAGCCTTGATGAAAGGGAGCCTCTGTTGCTCGGTATATGTGTATCGCCATATATTTCTCTATGGCTGCTTCCTTCTTGGCACCTATTGAACCAATACTGTGGTGACTGATGGCAAGCTGACTGATGTCAACTGGTCAAGTCATTCTGTCTATTAGGCTGTTTATTGCCTTACTCTAATTACTATTGCTCTGTAAAAAACCATCCCAACTTAGTGGTATAAAACAGCCTTTTTGTTATGTTCCTGGATTGTGTGGGCCAGGGATTCATACAAAGGACAGCCAGAATGACTTATCTTTGCCCCATAGTTTCTGGCCCCTTACCTGGGAAGACTTGAAAGCAGAGGATTACTTGACATCTGGAGACTGGAACCATCTGGACACATCACTCACATGCGAGGTAGTTGATTCTGGCTGGCAGCTGAGACCTCAGCTGGGTTGGCAGATGGAATACCTGTAAGTGACCTCTCCATATGAGCTCTCTCATAGTTTGGGCTTCATCACAAGCATGGGGGCTGAATTTTAAGAGCATGTATCTCAGGAAGGTAGAAGTGGTTTCTTGGTCTTGTCTGGGAGGTCACATACATCAATTCTATGGAACTCTGTTGTTTGAGGCAGAGACAAAGGTCCACCTAGCTTGAAAGGAAGGGAATATAGATCCTACCACTTGATAGGAATAGTGTCATGTTCACATTAGAAGAAGGATTTTTGGGATTAGAGAAACTGTTACAGGCTTCTTTAGAAAATGCAGTGTGCCACATGCCCCTTTCATGGTGGATACACGGTTGGGAGCAATAACATGCAAGACAGAGATCTGTGGACTTTATGCCCATTTGCATAGGTACATTTGCATGTCTCTTCCCCTTAGTTATTGTTGCTGATATTCTGTTATTTCTCTTTCCAGTCCTCCATCCAACCAGCCAGCCAACTTATGCACTACTGTCAAAGTGCGTGCGAGTGTGTGTGTGTATTCTCCAGCCACCTTTCTTTCCACACAAAGTGTTATGATTCCCGAAGCTCTGCCTATTGAGTGAATTTCCCTTTTTTGCTGGCTTTGAAGACATCCCTTAGTGGAGCTTCAGGGCAGGTGCAGTACCTTTTTAGTTTGTGCCACATACTGAGCCAACCCATCCGTGGAACATTATTGGACTTGGTGGTTATATGGGACTTTTCATGAAGTCATGGGTATGATTTGAGGGTAATGAGCCAGTGCTTTTTACCCAGGGTCAATGCAGTAGATGCAGGGGTCTAACTTGTGTATTCTCTGTATACTCAGGTGCTGAGTCTCAGATGGACCATTTTCACCTAATAATGGATTGCTACTGGACCTGCTTGATCATGTATGACTTAACTGACAAAATCTAGCTTATAATAATAGCCTATGGTCAGGCATTCTGCCTAAACAAGGCACAGTAGTACATCATAAACTAATTTTCAAATGATTTCTAATTCTCTATTGCAAATGGCATGGGCTTGCTCAAAAACCTTAGGTGTCTATGTTGTGATTCTCTTTCTGGGGCTCGCCATGAACTCTACATGGTGACTTCTCCCACCAAAAATACTTCTAATATCATGGAGTTTGTGGGGTCATATGGCCCAAGCTTCAGGATTTCTTCAGTGCAACTTGTTCCTTCTGTAAAGTCTTTGATTTGCCTAGCCTGTATTCCAACCAGTATCCTGTGACATATGGTAAGTAGGTGAGAGTAGTTTCTGGCAGGGATCTATCCCTCCTGAATCGAGAGTCCTGGTAGGGATTTTGCTTCCTTCTTATTGATAAGCAATGTGGGATGCAATAAGTCTTTCTTTGGAAGAGTTGCCCTTGCATTACTGAGGCCTTAGACCCCTAAAACTTTCACTGATAAGGTGTTTGTTTTCTGTCCTCTGATCACATGTGTCTTACCAAGGCCTGTAAAGAACTTGCCACATTTTGCTTGTTTGGCCCACTTAATAGAATGTTATTGATATAAGGGATTAATGTAATATTTTACACAATGTTCAGTGAGTTCAGATACTTTCCAGACTATATTATGGCAGAGGATGAAAAACTTAATAGTTTGAGTCAGCCTGGTAGTTTACTGCTGTTTGCTCTGGATTGGTTCTGGTTATCCAACTTTATGTTCCATTCCCTGTTGACCCAGCATCCACAGACTCAGTCCCAAAGTTACTCTACTGACTTTGTGGGCAGTGTTCACTAGGTCCTGTCACTCTTGTCAGCCATTGTCGCTTTCCTCCATTTGTAGGCTCAGCGTGTCCCCAGCCAGTTGTGACTTACTCCTAGTTATTGGCCTGTTAGGCAGGAGAGGACATGGTGGTAAATCCCGAGGGGGGCTTTTGTCCTCTTGCAGAGAATTGTCATCTGAATTGTCTTCAAGGAGGAAGCAGGAAGCACTAGCCTTGGACAGGAGGGGGTGTACAACTTCTGTAGGCACATAGAGTCCAGGGGAGCCTGATGATTGAGATTGCTGAGTGCAAACACGACGTTCATTTCCTGAATTTCCAGGGCTCCACATCTTCTCAATTAAGCCCTTTACTTCGATGTTGCACACTTTTCAGATGAATTCAACTGTATCCAGAGCTCTTAACCTTATAATTAAGTTCTGGACATGATCTTCAGGATTCTTTTACTCTCTTAGAAAATGAGATTGTTTTCATTTACTGACAAGGAGTCTCTCTGGTGTTCACATTTCACTTTAAACATGATGATTGTATTGGTTTTCTATTGCTGTTGTAACAAATAACCAGAAACTTAGTACTTCAAAGCAATACAGTTTTTTTTATAGATCTGTAGGTCAGAAGTCTGATATGGGTCTCACTGGGCTAAAATCAGGGCAGAGCTGTGTTGATTTCTAGAGGCTCTAAGGGAGAATCCACTTCCTTGCCTGGCCCTTATATCTTGGCTCCTAGCCTATTTTTTTCATTTCTAAAGCTAGTACTGTTGAATCTCTCTGTTCCTTTCTTCCATAGTCACATCTCCCTCTGATTGCATTGGTCTGACCCTGATAATCCAGGATATTCTGTTTTAAGGTCAGCTAATTAGCAACCTTAATTACATCTGCAACCTTAATTTCTTATTGACATGCAACCTAATATAGTCACAGTTTCTGGAAATTAGTAAGTGGACATCTTTGGGAAGAGGCAGTTTTCTGCCAAACACAGTAAAAAAAATTAATGTCAGCTTCCCATTGTCTTTCTCAAATGCATGGGTAGTTTCCAGAAATAACCATCTAATATTGTACTCCTGGTAATTAACTACTTACCCTAACCTCTCAAGTACTTGAGACATTGTACATCTTCCTCTGGTATATCATTTCAGGTCAGCTAGGTAAGACATAGATAAAATTACATGGAGCTCAGGCAATCTCCATCGTCGATCTCAGCAAATCTCAGCAAAAATCTATTGCTTCCACAGTGTTCACCTTGATAAACGAATTTTATTCTCCTGGGAAATTCGTTAACTGCTCTCTTGTTTATGTTTTTTGTGTTCTATAGAAAATGGATTTTTTATTCTAAAGGATCTTAACTGTGGCAATTTCAGTTCTTATGGTAAGATTTTTTTTTTTTTTTTTTTTTTTGGATCCATCTACGATTCTTACTGGATAGTAAGAATCTGCCAGGATAGCACTCGTTACCACCTATAGCTCCATGAATTGGTTGTTAGAAGCTAGGGACATGAAAATGGAGAGAAGATGGTCTGTCAGACAATACCTCTTTCTTCTCAGCCTGAATCTGGCTCAGACTTTGTGGTGTGGTAATTTGTTGGCCATACCTGCCAACTCTTTAGGGATTTTTGAGATCCTTATTTCTGAGATTGAGTCATAGTCCTTATTCATTTTAAATTTTTGAAAAAATTAAAAGTGATATATTTTCTTTCCACTATCAATAGTCAATTTCTGGATAAGTGTGTGTGTGTGTGTGTGTGTGTGTGTGTGTGTGTATGATGTCAGAAAGATCTTTGCAATTTTTAAAGTTATTAAAAAATTATAAGATACTATTTTCTGACACAACTTCCATTTTCCTGGTTTGCTGGTATTTGACAGGACTTGTTTTCCCTCAAGAAATAATTACATGAATTTGAAATAATTTTAATGCCATCTTTATAAACTTTACACTTACAAATCAAAGTCTAATTTTATTTAAGAACATATAAATATTATAAATGTTGAATAAATTAATATTTGAAGATAAAGGAAAATTACTCAGTAAATTTCCCACCATTGGAGTTAGTCTTCTTTATATATAATTCAAAAACATTTATATGTCATCTGATACTTTTATTGGTTGTTATGTATATATAATGAAAGTTCAGGTCTCTCTGTGAATAATTTATTATGTCAAATAAAACTCTTGTTCTCAGGAATAATAGATGAGAAGAATATTGGCCATATTTAAGTTTCCTGTAAATAACTTTCCTTATTCCAAAAGAATTTGAGATGTCCTAATAGTACTTTATAGGAAAGGAAAATAATAATACTTTCTAACAAAAAAAACCCTTTCATAGATGAAGCTTCTCTGTATCCTTAGCTACTTCTTCCTCTTCTT
Organism: Eumetopias jubatus; assembly: GCF_037043125.1. Taxonomy (NCBI): domain Eukaryota; kingdom Metazoa; phylum Chordata; class Mammalia; order Carnivora; family Otariidae; genus Eumetopias; species Eumetopias jubatus. The sequence goes on from NW_028274813.1 coordinate 50,554,052, forward strand.
AATTGCAAGATATTACAGATTCTCAGAGTTCTGTCCTTGTCCCTCTTTTTTTTCTCACTCTGTACCCTGTTGCCTTAGGCATATTAAATACCATCTCTGTCTAATGACTTTCAAACTTGTACTCCATATCAGATCTTTGTTCTGGGCTCCAGACCAATATAGGTAATTGCTGCATTCACGTTTCCACTTAGATTGCTTAAAGGCATCAAAATTAATATGTCAAAAGTTGGACTCTTGATCTTTGCCTAAATCTTTTTCCTCAGCCTTCCCCTTCTCATTAAAGGTCACCTGTGTCTATACACTTGTTCATATCATCCATCTGGAAGTCATATTTTGACCTGGCCTCTCCTTTATGCCCCTGTAACCAGTCTCTCGCCTTTGTTGGAGATCAGACCTGCAAAACAGGTTTGCCACCACTCTGATCCATGCCATTTTAATATTTTGTCTCTGTAGATGCACTGGTTTCTGAACTGGTCTCCCCCAGCTTCTGTGAACAGCCTCCTGCCAACTTCATACACCTCCATACTTTCATACACTCATCCATACATAAAGCCTGCATGACTTTTGAAAACATAAATCAGATGATATCCCTTCTTTACTTTAAAAACCATTCTGTAGTTTTTCATGATGAAGATCAATTTGGAACTCTACTCTCATCCTTACATATTAAGTTGTGCCTACCTCTAGCCTCATCTTGAATTACTTCTTTCTCTATGCATTGTGGTGGAGACATAATTGTTTTTATCTCATCCTGTAACAGCATTAACTCTTTCCTGCTTCACAGTCATTGTATGTGCTTATCTCTTGCTCTTACATTTTCTCCCCTGCATTAGTCAGGATTCTTTAGAGAAGCAGTACCAGTAGGATGTCTGTATCTAAATCTGTATCTATATCTGTCCCTATAGGGTGAGAGATTTATTATAAGAATTTGGCTCATGTGATTATGGAGGCTGACAAGTCCTAAGATCTGCAGTTGGTAAGCTGGAGACTTACTTAGCTGATGGTATACTTCCAGTCCAAAGGCCAGGAGCCTTGAGACACAGAAACAACCAGTGTTTCAGTTTGTATCTGAAGGCAAGAAAAAACTGATGTTCTACCACAAAGGCAGTCAGACAGGAGGAGTTCCCTCTTATTTGGGGGGAGGGGGTAGCCTTTTGTTTTAGTTAAGCCTTCAACCAATTGGATATGGCCCACCAATATTAGAGAGAACCATCTGCTTTACTCATTTTATCGGTTTAAATGTTAATTTCACAGAAACACCCAAAAATGTTTTACCAAATAACTGGCCACCCAGTCACGTTTACACATAAAATTAACCATCACATTTCCCTTCTTTCTCCCAGTCCTCTCTGCTTAATTCTGATTTTTCAATTATCAGATTATAAAGAGAGCAGCCCTCCATGACCATCTACTTGATTTAAATTTAAGCCCACTGTTAAGCCTCTCATAGCTTTGTATATTTTATCTGAGTGGTTTTCATGTATTTCTGTATTTATCTGTGAAATAATTTGTTTGATATGTATCTTCCCCACTAAATTGGGTGACCCAGAAGGGCAAGGACTGCTCTGACTTGTTCACCATTTATGCTACATAGAGCACTTTGTAGTTTGCCTGACACAACAGTTATTTTATTGGGGTTGGAGAATGAATGGATAGATTTATGAATGAACTCAAAATTTGTCATAGATGCGGTCAGTAAAGTCTCAGGATAACTAACAGTAGGAAAGTTTTTCCCATGTTACGCATATTCCCCCTCATTCTTTAAGAAGAACAAATTACCACATAGGTCTTTTGGTGAAAATCCAAAGTTACTCTGAATCACTAGGACTATAGAAATAATGATTAAGTCATCCAACGAGTATGCAAATATTTTGTAGAATTGATTTTAGAAATTTTCTAATGTATTGATATTTCTAAAGAATTAAGTGTTCTAGGAAGAACACATGAGGTTGGAAGACATAGATAAACCATCATTGTTAACATGGTGGCTCTAGATACAACAAATGTTATTGGTGTAATTTTAGGTTAAAATATGTTATCTTTCCTCCATTTCTGTTTGCATTCCAAAGAAAATTTGTCTAAAGGTGGTTTAATAAAGTATTGAACACACATGAAAACAGAAAATTAGGTAGCCTATTATATGAAAACTTCATTTAGGTTGAAATATACTTCTGAAATGTGTTCTGTGGAGATCATTGTGTAATTTTATTCATCCAGTCTTATTCAATCTGGAAAAGCATCCACTTTCCATTTCTGGTCCTGTCTGCCATTGATCTTGCCCTGACTACACTAGCCCACTCAGATCCCGTCCTTTGAGCTTTTCTTGTACTTGTTTTTCAATGCATTATGGTTTAGTACTTAATTGTTCTCTTTTTTTTTTTTTTTTTGGTTACAATTGTTCATTGAGCAAATTATTATTAGACATAGTGTGTTACTTTCTAGACATTCAGGAAAACATTCTAAGAATTATGAGAATGATCTTTGTCCTCAAAGAACATATACTCATATTGAAGAGACAAAGAAGTTTATAATCATGCCCATAATAATACCATTTATTGCAAAATGAACTATGTGGTAGAAACTTTATTTCATAATTTCTCAAAATACTTCTTTAATAGTATCCCAGAATTCAGAGGAAGAAACTGAGTCTCAGACAGATTGTATAATTTGTGAAAAGTTATGTAGCTAATTAGTGCCAAAGCCAAGATTAGAAGCTGAAATGTCTAACTCTACAGTCTGTATTCATGTCTCTTAACAGTGTGAAATAGCACATCATGAACAGGCAGAGAATCAGAGGATTCACATGAAACATAGTTTGAAGTTGTGTGTATGTGAGTGGGTATTTGAGGACACAATCTGACATGGTAGTCATAGTGTATTGTTTTCTAGGCTTTTACAAATGCGTCTGTATTAATCATGATTACTTTAAAGAGTTGAGAAAATAAAAGGATGACAAAGATGCTACAATGCATACAACTGACTCTGTTTCATTATATTCCATGTTTAATGTTCCAGAAACTTTTAAAACAGCTATAAAAGATATATTTGGGACATGTGGATATTAAATTTCTATGTTATTTTATGGTAGTAGAAAAGAGGCAAGCCACCCTATCACGCCAATATTATTCTCTGCCTGGAATAATATAATTAAGTGTCAAAATGGGTAATATGACTACTTTTGTCCACAAAAGGAGATCATATTGTCTGCAGTGTTTATAAAAGGCTAAGGTTTGTTTCTCCAGTTCAGTTTTACTTATCCAAGATGTCTTACGATATCCAGTCTCTAAGTCAAATGGTGAAGTGGAATTGAAAGAAATTGTGATTTTTTTTTTTACCTTATTAGCTTGTATCTGATGTTATTGTGTATTATTATAGGGAAAAGCCATCCCAAATATGACATTACAAAGATGCATGCAGTGCAATAAAACAAATAATTCCATGAAAAAGGTTGCATGTTACTATTGATCATCTAATATAATGCCCTGAAATTAATAAGAAACCTTTGAGACAGATTTTGTAAGATGAGGCTTTAAAATATATTTGCAGACTCAAAATACACAAACACAATTAAAAATAGACTTTTTAATCTTCCTGGCATATAGTAGCATGCATTTTGGCAAATGGATGAAACATTTATATGTTCATTTGAGATGTTGGAACACCATATGTAATAGGATGGTCTGCTAGAGCAGAATGACTCCAAAGAATGCAGGGTCAACCACTTTGCTGTTCCTTTCAGTCTTAGAGTAAAATAAATAAATAAATATATCTATATCTCTATATATCTATAGATATATACAGATATACATATAGATATAAATATATATAAAGAACTAGTGGATTCAAATTTCAGATTCATGAGCAATTTCATTTTATTTTATTTTTCTAATTTATTTATTTGAGAAAGCCTGAGAGAGAACAGGAGGAGGGGCTGAGGGAGAGGGAGAAGCAGACTCCCCACTGAGCAGGGAGCCCGATGCAGGGCTCCATCCCAGAACCCTGAGATAATGATGTGAGCTGAATTCAAATGTTTAACTGACTGAACCACCCAGGTGCCCCTGAACAATTTCATTTTATATAAAACTTCTCTGTGATGCAGTTCTCTCCAAAATCAAACTATCACCCGATACTTGCTGAACATGTGCCAGACTTTGTGGTAAGGGTTGTAAAACAGAAAACCATGTATAATAATAACTTAAAATAATTGAAATTGCTTTTGTGGTAGGACAGGTACTTTATATGAATACATGTATGTTGCACACTGTGATGAACAGTACACTATTGTTATCCCCATTTTACTCACTATGATACCAAACTTAGGGAGGATAAATATTATAATAAATATAATAGGGAGGATAAACTTACCAAGTTTACCAAACTAGCAAGTGGCAGACAAGGGATTCAGACCCAAGCAGAATGACTCCAGAGAATGCAGGGTCAACCACTTTGCTGTTCCTTTCAGTCTTAGAGTAAAATAAATAAATAAATATATATAAATATAGATATATACATATATACATATATGAATATATATACACACATATATGTATATAAAGCTTAAAGCTGATTTTACATACACAGAAAGCCTAAAAAACTGAATATATAGATTGCTGAAGTATGTTTTACAAAAATAGCTTGATAATCTGTCCTCGATACATCTTTAGTAAATAAAAAATACTGGTATATTGTGTGTATTTATATCTTGATATTTAACATTGACTCTTTCAGAAATGAAAGTTTTTGCATTCAAGATAATAAAACTGGGGGCACCTGTGGGGCTCAGTTGGTTAAGCATCTGCCTTTGGATCAGGTCATGATCTCAGGGTCCTTGGATCCAGCCCCACATCTTCTTCCTGCTCAGCAGGGAGTTTGCTTCTCCCTCTCCCTCTCTCCACCTCCAGAATCCTTCCCTCTCTTTCCCTCTCAAATATATAAAAACAAAATCTTTAAAAAAGATGATAAAACTGAGGAAATTTTTCTCCTTTTGTGTTGTATGTTAATCTCTTTTGAAACAATTGGCAGTTACATTTTGATTGAATCTTGTTTTGATCAGAGAAGACTTTTGTTAGTACTGATACTAGATTTATGAGAACTTAAAAAATTGTGTAATAATAAAACAGATGTCTACCTTAAATTAAGTCCTTGAAAGCAATTTTTTTCTGTTTAAAATTTTCACTTGTGGGAGAAAAATGAAGATGATGATGCAGAAACTCTTGCAGATAGGAAAGAGGCAAAAATAGTTTTTCAAGAGTGAAACAGCTCTAAGAAATATAGCTATGAGGATAATTATAAGGATCATGTAAAGATGCAGGCTGTGTTATTTTTGTAAAAACAGTGCATTGCTTTCCTATTACTGCTAGAACAAATGACTATAAACTTAGTGGCTTAAAGCAGCTCAGATTTGTTATCTTAGAGTTCTGAAGGTCAGAAAGTGAAATGGATTTTACAGGGTTAAGATCGTGGATCTGTGAGGCTCTGTTCTTTCTGAGGCCTCTAGGGGAGAGTCTGTCCGCTTGCTTCCACATCCTCACCCCAGGTTCCTGAGGCTGCCCTCATTTTTTTTGTGTTAAGGCTCCTTCCTCCCTCTTCAAAGGGAGAATAGTAGCATCTTAAAATCTTTCTCCTACTCTGACACTCTTGCCTAACTCTTATAGGAACCACTGTGACTCTGTGGGATCCTTCCATTGGAAGATAATCCAGGATAATCTTCACATTAATCACATTGGCAAAGTCTCTTTAGCTACATCAACTAACATATTCATAGGTTTCAGGTGTTGGGATGTAGACATCTTTGGGGGACTTTATTCCGTCTGCCACAGCCAGATACCAAAATATAGATTAAATGATTGTTTTCATGTAAAAACATATATTTATAATTCTTACTGCCTGTGTATAGATGCTCTAATAAAGTAATTTAAAATTAGCCGTGAGAAAACTCACCTACTCTACGCTGTGATCTACTGAATGACCTTTTAATGGCTCATTTCCTCCTTTTCACTATGTAAATTATACCCAACAAGGAGAGTGCTTGGTAATGAGCTTTTAGTGATTACTGCATTTAAAAAAAGACCCATTTAATCAGTTTCCCTCATATTTTTTTTCTGTTTAAATAAAGAATGGAGAATCAACCATTCCATTTTTATTTCAGCACAGGATTTTCTGTTCGAGTAAACCAAAAAAGTAAAAACATTTTTGTTATTCTGGTAAGATATCATTATTATATAAAGAAACTGCCAGTCAAATTGTGACTTCTTGATATTTTTATGTATACAGCAGAGCTTTTGAGGAGAGATTGAGTTTCCATCAAGTATGTTAACAGTTGGTACCTGCTTACTTCCCATATTCTGAATGGCTGGTGATAAAAAGATGCAAGGTTATATTCCAATAACTAGAATGCTAGTCCCTTGCATATTAAACTACTTTTGAGAGATGAGTATTGAGGAATTATTGGGAAGAAATTACTATTTCATATTTACATCATTAGCCTCCCTACAGTAAACCTGACGGGCTTAGAGAAATCAGTGATTTGCATATGCATGTACAAAAATGGTGAATGTTAGTGATTTCTGCATCATTTTTAATGATTGACAAGAAGTACCAGAGATGCTAAAATAGTCTGCTCATTAAATATCTTTCAACTCGAAAGACATTTTATTAAAATGGTATAATGTAGTACTTTGAAATATTTTCCTTTTTTTTTCTTTTGCTTCATGAACAGAATTTTAAAATAAATGAACATGCACAGAATCCATTCTATATTTGGCTGTTTTTTTAGAAGGAGAATATGATTTCTCATCAGCAAAGGGAAAGAATATAGTCATTGTGCTTTATTCAGAATAACAATCATGTTAATAACAAAAACTCACTTAGCACTTGCTATTTGCCAGGTAATATTCCAAGTGCTATATATACGTAATATTCCACGTGTTTTATATGCATATACACATATGTTGTTGATATCCCCGTTTTATAGATGAGAAAATGAGGCAAAGACAGGTTAAGTCCAAGTTCCGTAACTAGTGAATAACTGCTAGGGTTTGAACCCAATCTCTCTCAAGAGTCTGAACTCATCACAAAAGAAATTGTTATTGTGGGCGCCTGGGTGGCTCAGATGGTTAAGTATCTGCCTTGGACTCAGGTCATGATCCCGGGGTCCTGGGACTGAGTCCCGCATCGGGCTCCCTGCTTCTTGGGGAGCCTGCTTCTTCCTCTGCCTCTCTCTGTCTCTCATGAATAAATAAAAATAAAATCTTTAAAAAATAAATCGTTATTGTATTTTAAAAAATATTGTTAAATAGTAATTCCAATGAATATGCAAGCAATTCCCTCCATACAAATCTGATTGTTAGATTTACAAAGTTAACTTTTTTTTCTTTTCAGTTAGCAGAGGTTAGAGTATGGAATTTACGATGTTTATGGTATAATGTAGATATTCAGGAGCTATGAGGAGCAGTGAGGTCTCTAAGACTTCTACATGATAAGGATGTAGGAACACTGGAAGGAAGGATATGGAGTTGCTTTTGCCTAGCTATGTGTGTGAGGTTGAGATGTTGATTTTTGATTCAGATATATCTGATGGGTAATGAGTGGAAACTGAATCTCCAAGTCCTTCTGTGGAATGGCTGCTGGTTGTAGGTTCTTGACTATTTTTAGTCTGTTGGAAAGTCATGTTTTTGAGCTCATTTTGTTATCTTAAAATGCATCCATGTTTATTTAACACCTATAGTTGTATAGTGCTCATTAAGTACCAGGGCTGTTCTCATTGTCTTGAGAATATTGATTTATTTAATTCTCATAACAATCCAATGAGGTAAGTACCACAATAATCCCCATTTTACTGGCAAGAAGACTGAGTAGGGAGAAATTAAAAAAACTGCCCAAGGTTGTCAAGATAGTAAAAATTTTTATTTTTAATAAAAATTGGTTTGAGTCTAGGCAGTCTGCCTCCAGAGTCTATCCTCTCTCTATAAACAAAGTAGTCCAAATCTGTGAGAACTAGTTCCTCTTGGGAGAGGAGCCTTCCCCTTCTGATTCTAGCCCAGTTCACACTTTTTCCTATTTCCCTATCACCACTGGAATGAGATAATTAAACACCGTGGCGCTCATCCCCGACTCTTCACCCCTTCCTTGGCTTCTAGCTTTTATTCTCATGTACAAATGTTACTGATTCTTTTCTCTCTTCTCTTCTCCCTTTTCTCCTACCTTTGCCTCTCCTTTTCTCTTTCAGAAAAGTTAGAGAGACTAAGGGACACGTAAACGAGTTTGTATACAGTACTTCTAAAGTGGCATTTTACGAAAGGTACCCGAGAAGCTCAGCTGAAGTTGTTACATGGGAATGAAGTATTACAGTAAAACTTTATAATTATTTCATATCAGGTTTGTGGGGTTATCATAATAGCAACCTAAATTGATATGCTGGAGGATTAAATTCTCATGGTGACAAATAACTAGTTGGAGGACAGGTAGTGCTCTGTATCTGTGATTATACTGTGGACTTCTTGGCTTGACTTCAAGTATATCAAGATTAGACATATTTAATTTGCATTTGATGCATACATATGTAGAGGTGCATTCATGTACCTTTGCAATTTCTTGCAAAAAAACAGCAGGTTCTCATCAGTCTTTCCATTGATCTCTTATTAAGTGCGATCTGGACTTTGAACTCTTAGTCATCATTCAGCTCTCTATTCAAATATTACTTCCTTTTGATATCACTTTCCTTCTTTAGAGTTTCTCTCTCACTTCCCTTTTTCTCTAATCCTTGACCTCTCATTATAGTATTTTCATTAATTTACCTTTTACAGTCACATTCGTCCTTAGAATTAAGTAAGTAGAAATGGTAAGATATCTTTAGAAGCATTCACTGACTCAGGGATTACACTCCCAGGGTGGGCAGAATTGATAATGTAGGTGAGGAAGCAATCGATCATGCTTTGGAATCAGACCTACATATACTTTACAAAGGGACCTCTTTTATTCTGTGCACCAGGCATGGTAATATAGGCATCAAGGTAGTGCTCTGTATCCATGATTATACTGTGGGCTTCTTGGCTTGACTTCAAGTATATCAAGATTAGACATATTTAATTTGCACTTGATGCATACATATGTATAGGTGCATTTATCTACTTTTGCAATTTCTTAGTTGAATGAATAAAACAAAAAAAATTGAATGCCTGCTTATTTCATTCAGTGGGAATAATGAAATGAATATCTTGCTACAGTAAGAGAGACAGAAAAGTAAAAAAAAATGCAAATTTGTTTACTCAAGAACTGTTTGTTAATATACTTTAGAGGTGCAAGTCCTATTAAGCTCTGCATATGTAGCTGTAAACCAGAGAAGTGGTGCTCCTGCTTCTATTGCACATATGCTGTGATTTTATGTGATATGTGCAATAAAAGACATGCACAAAGAGATTGATGATAGCACAAGACAGGAAGCCTTTGGGTTTTTAAAAAGATTTTATTTATTTACTTATTTATTGGAGAGAGAGAGAAAGAGAGGGCACGTGCACAAGTGGGGTAGGGGCAGGGGGAGAGAGAGAGAGAGAATATCTCCAGCAGACTCTGCACTGAGCAAGGAGTTCCATCTCACAACCCTGAGATCATGACCCAAACGGAAACCAGGAGTCAGGCACTTAACTGACTGAGGCGCCCAAGTGCCCCAAAAGACAGGAAGACTTTTTAGAAGAAATGATGCTTGAGTGAGTGTTTATAAAAGCATCAGTAGTATTGAGTGGGGAGAGTGTATTTTAGGCAGAGGAACCAGCATGTGCCTTTGGAGGATTGTAAATGAGAAAACTACTGGAGACTGGATGGATGTTGGTGGTCGAGAGAGCAGGAAAGAGGCATGGAAGATGGCTACAGAAGAGGTAGGGCCCTTATGATGTGGGCTTTAGATTATATGCTAAAAATTGAACTATAAGCATTCTAGAACGATGTAGGAAACTCTCCACAGATTTTTAGCAAGTAATATGACTTAGTTTTACCTTAAAAAGCAGTAGCGACCACAACAACATAAAGGACAGCCATGTGGAAGGCGATTAGAATATAATGGGAGTCAAGGAGGACACTTAGTCATTGCAGTAAACCTGGTAAGAAGTAATAAGGCCATGGATTGACATATTTGTGTCAATATTAAATAAGGGAGGACTCACTGAAGAGGCAGTCAGAAGAAAGAGACTATGAAATTTGGAAACGGGATATGCCTGCTGAGAGAGGAAAAGTGATTCTCCAGTGCCTGGGTGTTTGTGGATTTAATTGTTCAAGATTTAGAACGTAGAACAAGGGGCCATTTGGGGTTAATCCTAAGGATGAAGGAAGAAGAGTTGGGGAAATATATGACTTATTTTTGAACATGTTGTGTCTTGAAAGTTCAAAGACACTCAAGGTGAAGTCGGCAGACCCAGTCGGTAGGAACTATGGCTCTGAAAATTTACGGAGAAGTCTGGCTTCAAGTTATGTAGAATTAAGCTGAATAAATCTGTGGGTGAAATAGTTTGGGAGATCTGTGATTCCTACTCCTTTATGGAGGATTGGGGATTGCAGGAACCAGAGAGCCTCACACATGGTAGGGATTTGATGAATGTTTGCCTTAGCCTCAATTCCATCTTCAAGGAAGCACAGAAGAGAAAGTTCTGTTTAAGGTGCTAAGAATCACTCTAGGTACTGTTTGTTGCTTAAAATCTCTCATAGCAGGACTGGAGTCCTAAACTATCATCTTCCTATGAACCCTCTCTGCCCCTCGCTCCTATTGCTCAAATTAAATTTATTTCAAATGATTTCAACTGCAAAATGGATTTTACATTGATATCTAAAAATTAGGTCTGCACACACATCTGTATGCACAGGCGTATTTTGTGGATGTGCACAGAGTTATTGGCACTAATTTCTTGACTACTGAGTATTTCTGCCTCTGGATGTCAGTGGCTTCATCTAAATTCTTTGTGTTAGGCATCATTAGGCCAGCTTCTTTGACTCTGTTGTAGCTTTGAAGGCCATAATCACATGTTCAAAGCCTGGCAGGATTTGATTGAGAATGATGACAAAGGAGACAGTAAGCAAAGAATCAGAGTTGTGTCATTTCATCTCCTTGGGTAACCGCATAGACATTTAATCTGAGCATGTTGCTGTTTGCTTCGCCAAAGGCAGTGTGGGAACAGAACTATGCAATTAGCATGATAGTTCATTCAAGAAGAACAATGAAAGGAGACCAGCTAGCAGTTAGGATTATATATATCACATCTGAAATCTGACATTTGCCCTGTCTAAAACTATCTTGCAGTCAAAATTTGAATAACATTTCCTATGGTGACTTTATACTGGTTTATATTTCATATGATACACTGCATGAGGGCATTTTTATGCAGAGCTGCACATTTAAAATAACAGTATTTTGATTTCTTAGAGGTAGGAGTGGTGTGACCTTTCTTAGGCATTTTTTTAACTTTTAAAAGTTGTTTCCTTAAAGTCTTTACAGAGATATTATTCTTAGAAAAGTATATAAAATTATGATTTATGCTAGTTATTTTAAGTGCCCATTTGGCTATGTTATTCCAGAGGGGACTAAGCCATAGAAGAGAGGTCATTTTCTCTCAAGGTATTTTAATATGTCTCTCATATTCATTTTCTTTATTGACATTCATGCCAATCAGTTATCTTAAATAATTTAGTGTCCAAAGTTAAGTATCTTATCCCTAAATTAAAATTTATACTGAATTTTTAACTATGGGCATCTTTTTTTTTTAAAGATTTTATTTATTTATTTGTTTGTTTGTTTGTCAGAGAGAGAGAGACAGAACACAAGCAGGGGGAGACACAGGCAGAGGGAGAAGCAGGCTCCCCGCCGAGCAAGGAGCCCGATGTGGGACTCGATCCCAGGATCCTGGGATCATGACCCGAGCTGAAGGCAGCCGCTTAACCTACTGAGCCACCCAGGCGTCCCTAACTATGGGCATCTTAACCACAGACAAAACGAGCATTGCATAGTGGATAGAATTGGAAGTTCTGGGTTATTTTACTTGGATTTGAATCCTCTTTGTACTGTTAGCCAGCTTGGTGATCTTGGGCAAGTCACTCAACTCTGTATTCTCACCTGTGGGTATGCATATGTTTTATGAGACTCTGTTCCCTTATGTATAAAATGTGAATAGAATACTAAACTTTATGACCTGGCCTTATAGACTGAAATGAGAAAATACACATACAGTACATACCATGATGCTTAGCACATTTGGAAGTACTTAGGAATTTCTTCAGTTGTTTGAAGTTGTTGGGTATACAGATGTACACATTCATTTATTAAAGCTGGTTTGTGACACTAATATCTTCAAATTATGTAGCTGTCTTTAGCCTTACAATAATTTTGGTAGATTTTGCTCTGATGATTGATTCATATCTAGAAACCAGCAAAAGCTCTCTCCTTCATTTGTATTCAGTGAAAGCAGATTAGGCTACATTGTGTTTCATATATTTTCTTTGCAGTTATACTTAGAAGTTGTCACTTTTAATAGTAAGATTAATATTCTGTGTTATCTTTTTGTTTAAGTTCAAGTTATACCTTCAGGAAGATATTGTTGTTTTAGGAGTTTTTGAGTCTGGGAGAAACAAAGTACTTGAAAGTACTATATTACCATGAAAAGATCAGATGTAGTAATAAGATATCCATGTTATAAGAAATTATTGTTCTTTACTGGGAAGCAACTGTTTGAAAACTGTTCCTATTTATCATGCTTCCTCTTAGTTGCTCATGGAGAGTTTTAAAGTAGGCAACTTTATTAATGAAGATTTGCTAGCACTTACGTTTTTTGTCAATAGGGTTTAATCTCTGACTTCCATTCCTTGAGATTGTGTATTTCATGAGGTGTGTCTGTTTTTACATTCTCTAAAATGATATGTTTCCATAATTTTCTTGGATGTCACATACACTGCCTCAGATGAAACTCTACTCTCTGGAAGGTAACAACAAGGCATGGATATTTTTCATTACAGAAAATCAACACTTAAGGCCCCTATTGTTCCTGAAAGTTTGAGTTGCCAGATTACAAAAATTAACCCTAGTGATTTCAAGGACCATTGAATTTTGAGGGTTAATTGTCTTCTGTGAAGATAGATTTAAATCAGATAATGACCACAGCCCTCTCTATCACTGCATTGGTAATTTTTATATTCTTATAAGAAGGTGTTCACACTCTGGCATCAGAGTACATTTAATATGTAAGGGATAGTGACAACTTAATACATTTGACTTGAGGTTTTTGAAAAAATAAATTCATGTCCCCTTGATAAAACTATGTTTTTGCACAATTTTACCTCCTTTTAAAAACTATTTGCAAGCCATCTGTTCTTCATTAGATACTATGCCAAGCCATATAAAATTTAAGAAAGAATAGATTGATTACATTGCACTGATTTCTGTTTTATATGTCTTACTTCATCCTGTCTGAAACTTATGAGGTAGGTATTTATCCCATTTGACTAATGAGGAACCTGATTTCTTAGAGAAGTGACTTGCCTAAGGTCAACTTTGAGATAAGTAGAATTCTAGGGCTTTCTCTTAGGAAAACAGCATAAAATTTATTTTTTTGCCATGGACTTTGTAGAGTACTTTACTTTTAAAATTAAAAAAATTTTTTTACGATTTTATTTATTTGAGAGAGAGAGGGAGATGGCAAGTACATGAGTGGGGGTGGGGTAGGGGCAGACGGAGAGGGAGAAACAGACTCCCTGCTGAGCAGGGAGCTCCACAGGGGGCAAGATCCCAGGACCCCGAGATCATGACCTGAGCCAAAGGCAGACGCTTAACTGACTGAGCCACCCAGGTTCCCTTGTAGAGTATTTTAAACAAGAAAAAAGTGTAATAAAACCTAGCTCTGATTAAAATGGAGTGATGATTGTACTAAGAACATTTATGTTACTTACTATGTGCCTGTTACTGTTCACAGTGCTTCCCATCTATAAACTATTGGGTAGGCATTATTATTACTCATAATAATAATCTAAATGAGCAATTTGAAGCACAGAGATATTAAGTAACTTGCCTAAGGTCACACAGTTTAATAAGTAAGTTGCTGTGATATGGTTTCAGAGCCTGTCCTTTTTTTTTTTTTTTTAAGATTTTGTTTATTTATTTGAGAGAGAGAGAGAGAATGCCTGAGTGGGGAGTGCAAAGGGGGGAGGAGGACTGGCAGAGGGAGGAGAGGAAGAAGCAGACCCCCTGCTGAGCGCAGAACCCAAAGCAGGGGCTCCATCCCAGGACCCCAAGATCGTGACCGAAGCTGAAGTCAGCCACTTAACCGACTGAGCCACCCAGGCGCCCCTCAGAGCCTGTTCTTAAATTCAGTTTTCTTTTTTCTTTTTAAATTTTATTTTATTATGTTATGTTAGTCACCATAAATATATCACCAGTTTTCGAAATTCAGTTTTCCTTCACATTAATGACTTCTTTTGAAAATGATTCGGTTAAAGGACCAGTGCATAATAATGATTTTGATAAAAGAATCTGTGAATAATGGTGTGCCCTTTACCTAGCATCCTACATATTGTTCATTTTCACAAAATCAAAAAACAAAGTTTTCATGCTGTGTAAGCTGTGGCTGAATAACTCACAAAGTTAAATGAACTGGTACTGAAATCAGCCCTTCTATAGAAGCTGAAGTCTGTGGTCTAGACATGAAATATACAGAGGTGATCATTTTATTTTACAAAATATGGTTTATAAAAGCTAAAATAACTTTTTTTTTTTTGCTGGAGACCAGACTTACAAACAGTTTTTTTCAAAATAATCACCTGGGACTGATTTTTATATTTGGGGGACTTTAAAAATAGACAGATTATTATAACAAATATGCATATTTTACAGAATTTATTGCAAATGACTATTCACAGTTATACAACTCTAATAAATTACTGCTATCCATATTCTCATCTATTCCTCAATATGAATATATCATTTTCACATAATTGAGATTGGCATATTTAAAATATGCTGTTTGATACTGTATAGCAACATAATGCTTATGATATAGACATAATTTTAATTTTAAGAGCTGCATATGATCTGCCATAATACTAAACTGTTTCCTCATTTTGAGTATCGTTTCTGGTTTTTTCCCCCCTTTTAAGAAATAACACAGTAAACTTCTTGATGCATTTGGCTTTTTGTTGTTTTAGAGTATTTCTTTTTTTTTTTAAAGATTTTATTTATTTATTTGAGAGAGAGAGAGAGAGAATGAGAGAGAGAGAGCACGTGAGAAGGGGGAGGGTCAGAGGGAGAAGCAGACTCCCTGCCAAGCAGGGAGCCTGATGCGGGACTCGATCCAGGGACTCCCAAGATCATGACCTGAGCCGAAGGCAGTCGCTTAACCAACTGAGCTACCCAGGCGCCCTAGAGTATTTCTTAATGGGAATTTACGGAGGGAGGAGGACTGGGTCAAACTATACAGATGTTTCCCAAAAGACATGCACCTTATTTTCTTTCTTAAAGGATCCATTTACTGGTTAGGTACACATTGCTCTGTATTTCATCTTAGAAAAAGACAAATAAACTGTTTTTCCACCCCTTCACCTTCACAATATGTATTTCAAGATACAGAGTTTTTCATCTGAAACTCACTCAGTTAATATAGTTGGCACTATCCCTCAGATTACAAAAGCTCAGGGATCTTGTCCCTAACCTGTAGGATACATTCTTGAAGGTGATTTGGGTAAGAAATAATCCAGGGAAAAGGATCTGCTTTATATTTAAGGTGAATTACAAACTAGAAATTGTAGTGTCTTTATGGCAGCAACATTAATAGAATTCTGCAACTTTCACTCAGTGTGCAGTATAGTTCACTGTGGAATTACTGATATGACACCAATATTTCAAAACATACGAGAATTTAAAATATGCTATCTTAATTCTTCAAATTAAAATTTCATTGTTTCTTATATCTACCTATTGAGTGTTTTGGCAAAGGTTTATCGATGAAATTATTCAGATTTTACATTTGCTAAAATGTGAACAGCATAAAGTAGCATCCCAAAATAAAATTTAAGATTATTCCTGAATGGTTTAATTTACACACACACACACACACACACACACACACACACACACACACACACACTATGGTTATCATTCCTTTGGTAAGCAGCATGTTGCTTTGAAAAGTACACAGCCCTTGCATTTGGAAAGATTTCTTTTTTTTCTTTTTTTAAGATTTTATTTATTTATTTGAGAGAGAGAGAAAATGAGAGAGAGAACATGAGAGGGGGGAGGGTCAGAGGGAGAAGCAGATGCCCCGCTGAGCAGGGAGCCCGATGTGGGGCTCGATCCTGGGACTCCAGGATCATGACCTGAGCCGAAGGCAGTTGCTTAACCAACTGAGCCACCCAGGTGAAAGATTTCTTTTTAATTCTATAGCCCCGCTCTTTTACTGAACTATTGTTTAATGGGTGCTGTTATAGGCTCATCTCTGTGCCGGATGTCAGGAATTCAATATTAAATAAAATGGACATGGTCTTGACCCTCAAAGAGCTTCCATATAAGTGGGAGATGACCAAAAAGATAAAAGACTTTGTTATTCTGTGTAATGGGGACAGTGACAGGAGCAGAAGGGGCCATGGTAAGAGCGCTAAGGATACTGACCAGAAACATTTTTAGGGTCATTGACAGCTTCCCAGGAGCACGTGGAACAATAATATTTATTGACAGTATGTGCCAGGCAGTGTGCCAATGACTTTACAAGCTTGCTTTCATTTCATATTTACACAGTTCTATAAGATGAATATTTCTGTTATCTTCATTTTAAAGATAAGGTGACTGAATTAGAGAGGTTCACATGGTAAGAAATGAGAGAGTCGAAAGTATAAGCACCTCCTGTTGAACTAACATCCGAAATCTCAGTGCATTGTTGTCCAGAAGGGGAGGGAGTTTGGGGAAGTGGAAAAAAGAGAATGGGAGTGGGGGGGGGAGAGAGAGAGGGAGAGAGGGAGAGGAGAGAGGGAGAGAGGGAAGGAGAGGAAGGGAAGGAGAGAGAGGGAGGGAGAGAATGAAAACAAGTAATCTCTGGTGTAAATCATGGAAAAAGTGGAGAGGAAATGGATAGAGTTAAAGATCTAGGTTAAAGTGGTGACACATTGAGGAAGTGCCTATTTGATGGCTTCTACTTTCCTACTGAAATGAGAAATGAATGAGAAATACTTATACTGAGAAATGAGTAGATGAGAACCGAGTTATTCAGATGCTCCAGAACAGTGGTTCCCAGCTTTGGCACACATTAGAATCACCTGAGGAACTTCTACATTCTGTATGTGAACATCAGACACCAGGCTGTTGATGTTGGAATCCCTATAAGGCTGGATCCAAGGATGATTATTATTTTTTTAAGTAGGCTCCCCACCTAGCATGGAACCCAACGCAGGGCTTGAACTCAGGACTGATCCTGAGATCAAGAGTCCAAGGCTTACACAACTGAACCACCCAGCTGCCCCCAAGAAATAGTATTTTTTTAAAAGCTCTCTGGGGATTCCATTGTGTAATGAGGGTTGAGAACTATTAAGAGGATTTTTCCATTTCTTTACAAAGGACAACAGAGCGGTCTTGCTCTGTGACCAAGAGCAGTTACTTAACGTTTCTGTTTCATTTGTTGAATGGGCATAATGGGACCTATTTGGCATGGTTGCCTTAAGGAATGGGTGAACAAAGGGATAAAGTAGCATGGTAAATTCTCATAAATTTTGGTTTTGTTCTTTGTATCCAAGTAGAAAAGAATCTTAGAAATGTGTTTCATTTCTAGTATCTGGCTGTTTCATGCTCTCAGAACATTAGGACAGCTATATTGACTTCGTTGGAATGAAGAGAACAAATTCTGTTTTTTCCTGTTTTCTTTACTATTATCATAATAATCCATTTCAGACTTCTACAACGCACGTGTGTGTATGGCTTGTTTTGATGTCTGGCTTTGTTTTTAATATTCAGACACCTGGAAGTATAGCTTTCTTCTTAGAAAGTCTTTGTGTTGTATAGATAATTCCATAAGCACAGAAAAAATGAGATTTTTACTAAAGACTCATGAAACAAGAATAGTTTGTGAGTAAGCAACTTGCATTATCTGTCACTGTATCCTGTAACATTTGGTATACAAAATTTGACACACACACATACACACACACACACATACACACACACACCCACCCCATACATATATATCTACATTTTATCCTGAAAATAGTTTCTGCAGTATGAAAATAAACTACTGAAGCTATTCATTGCCCCACAAAATTCATACTTCTAAAAACAAAATTTGGGGGTTTACATTAGAGAAATGGTTTTCCTTTTCTTCCCACTACTCATTAAGGTTGACTTAGGTCTCTGGCGTATGCATTTTATAAATTACAGTTAAGTGGCTAAGTGACTTTTTTTTACACATGCTTGTTGTGTATATGTGTAGTTTTTTCCTTCAAAAAATGGCATATATCCTTTTTTCCCCACTGAGCAGTGTATCAGAAATATTGTCTTCTATCTAGATAACATTCTGTGATTCCAAGTCACATGTTCTTGTATTTTTTATACCCTGGCTTCTCAGATTATGGTCCAGAGACCAGCAGGATCAGGGTGCTTGTTAGAAATGCAGGCTCTCAGGTTTCACCACAGACCCCCTGACTTTGAATCTGCATTTTAATGAGATCCTTTGGGTGATTTGTGTGCACAATAAAGTTTGAGCAGCCCAAATGCCTCAAGGGAAACCTGTTCTTCCCAGGTAGACATTTTCTAATGAGCTGCAGAGGAAGAAGATTGTATATTCCTTTAGAAGAGTATGTGCCTAATTTTAATTGCTTAACTACAAAATATGCATAATTAAGGTACAAAACAGAAAGTAATAAGAGTTAAATTTTAGCTTAGCTAGCTTGCTGAAAAACAACTGCCAAAGTCAGCTGGATAATTCTTTTATTATAATAATAAACATTTATACTTTTTTTCTTTTGTATAAGATATCCCTTCTTATTCTGAAACTAGTTACATCTTTATCCCACAACATTTATGCCTTTATAAGGGTGACCTTTCATTTTCTGGAAAGGTAAGCAAATCACTGTGGTGTGGTACAAATATGGCATATTTACTCTCTATTATTTCCTCCCTTGACATAAAACCATCTTCAAAAATGTGTTTGTTCTCTTCAGGCAAATATAGACCACAATGCCAATATTAAAGAAACCTGGACAGTATTATCAACATATCTGTAAACATCCACTCAGCTCAAATTAATCAGAATTGCTATTGATAGAATGCTTTTGAAAGAATCTTCTGGTATCCTGCTAAGAGCTTTAAAACTTCTTTAATAATAATCTATACATTTTCACAACACTGATACGCCACATGTTCTTTATCTACCATTTTTATCCACATAGAACACTAATGTTTTTTCTTGTCACAGATGAGTTTGCTGTGAAGCAGACCCTGAGATGGAGTTCAGCATGCAGGATGTATTTCAGGACTGGCTTTTAGGATCAATGACTTAAGAAGTGAAGGGATTAAAAAGCATGAGTGGGTAGTGGGAGAAGCTGAATGATGATCCTGTTCCTGCACCAGCCTCTGTGGACCCCATGGAGAGCTCTGGAGGTAGGACGGCTCTTCAGCATTGTCTCAAGGTTGGGTGAAGGGGTTGGGCTTCTAGAGACAGCCAAATGCAGAATGTTCCAGGAAAGAGGTCAGACCTGAAACAGTGGCTTTCTTCAGCTGAGGCGAGCCCCCTAACGTGAGCTCACAAGGGAGGGTCTTCTTGCAACCCTCCTACCAGGTTGGGGAATAAGTCTTCATTCCTTAAGAGGGGGGATGTGGGTGGTATATCACCTCATGGTTGTATTTCTCTTTAAGATGTAAGTCTAAAGCAATATGAGGTCCTTCAGTATCTCTAAAGAATGAAAGAAAGGTTAATGCTCTCTGCATAGTTTAAATATTAGGATTTTTGATTCATCTTTGAAAATTGCCCATTCATTTATTTAATATTTAGTGAGAATGCACTATAGGCAATTCTGCACTGTATAATTCTTTGTTGTTAGAAAGTCAAATAAAGGGCGCCTGGGTGGCTCAGTTGGTTAAGCGACTGCCTTTGGCTCAGGTGATGATCCTGGAGTCCCTGGATCGAGTCCCACATCAGGCTCCCTGCTCGGCAGGGAGTCTGCTTCTCCCTCTGACCCTCTTCCCTCTTGTGCTCTCTATCTCTCATTCTATCTCTCTCAAATAAATAAATAAAATCTTAAAAAAAAGAAAGTCAAATAAAATCATGAATCCTCCAGCACAGTGATGCTTAGTAAAAGAGTCTTTCAGCTCATCAGCAAATATCTCTGCACCCATGCTGTACATCACTAAGTCTAGAGTGATGAACAAAACCAACATAGTCTTGGACCTCCTGGAACTTATGGAGGATGTAGAGACAGACATTAAACAAATAGTCATGTAAATAAGTAAATTATAAATTTTGGTAAGTACAATGAAAGAAAAGCAAAATATGTTATGAGAGGGGACGAGAGGTGAATTTTCTTAAAAATGGGTGAGGTGAATGACTTTCTGAGGAAGTATCATAGAAGACCTGGGGATGAACAAAGGCACAGGTGGGGAGAAGAGCATTTGAGACAGTGGGAAGAGAATATGTTAAAGCTGAGAAAGAGTTCAGGTTTCCTTCCCCTTTCCCCAGCAATGGTAGGCGGCATAGTGGGCAAGAACAATGTTGCCAGGTAGGTAAGGGTGGAGACTTGGGCTGGGCAAGCTCAGATAGGGCCTGTGGAGGCTGTCTGGAATTCAGAGGGTGACTCTGGATTGTTTTTAATAACATGACTGGGTGGGCGGGGCGGGGGGACGCTTCTGGCTGACACAGTTGGTAGAGCATGTGACTTTTGATCTAAGGGACATGAGTTCAAGCCCCACATTAGGTGTGGAGCCTACTTAAAAAAATAAAAATAATGTGATTAGGTTTACATTTTTTTATAACAACATCCTAGCTGCCCTGCAGACTCAGCCCTCAGACTGAGAGGCAAAGTACATTAGAGCAAAGCTTTAAGTATGAGTGAACTCTGTTGTACCAATGAGGGGCAAGAAAGGATCCTAGATTGAGGAATTGGAGCAGTGTATTGGAATTTATCTAGACTTGAAACTCTGTCTCAGGTTCTGGATTCCTGTGATTAGCTTTATAAAGCTAGCAGAGGAGCCTGGGGTTGGAGAAAGGACAGAGGCTAAGTCCTAGGGACTTAGAAGTAGAGGTTGAGGGATTTTTCCTGTATTCTGAAAATTATCAAGCAGTAGTGAAGGCTGTAAAGCAGAAAAATCACAGTCTAATGAACCTATTAGACAGATAACTCCGATAGCATGTGGAGTAAGATTGGAGAATGGTAAGATTAGAGAAAGGGAAAAAGTTAGAGAGCCATTTCAATAATCCAGATAAGTGAAGGAGGCTTATTTTAAAGCATTGAAACTAAAGAAGAAGGAATGGAACTTAGAAATATTAAGTATAAATATATATATGTCTCTTCTCAGATATATTCATCTCTTTTCAATTATCAATTTTATTTAATAGTCAAAAGTCATTGAACAATTTTGGTAGTTGGAAACCACAGTTACTCTATTTAAGACCTGAAAATACAATATTAAATATTGTATAACATTGCTCATTGCTCCTGGGGATATTATGAATATCACCACTGGTATGTTATTAGTAGGTACAGTCCAATGTAAGTTTTAATAGGAGACTAAGTGAAACATTGTTATACAAATCTTTTAGTGCAGCAAAGAATCTTGCATCCAGAAGTTAAATTAAATTTTTTAACTTACACATTGTTTAGTTATCTGTGTTCTTTGTCTCTACTCCTGCTGCAAATATAAGAAGTTTGACCAAATTTTAAGAGACTACTGTAGTGCTTTAAAATTAATCATTCCAAGATGAACAAAAACTGATCTCAGGAACAATTATACTGTAACCTGTTGTTGAAAAATGAACCATAAATTTCAAGAGACATAGCTTCAAGTTTTTAGCTGTAACTAGGAACAAAATCTTGGGGAAATTATCTAATTTGGGGGACTTATGAGTTGGTCAGAGCAAATAAATTATACTCAACTGCACAGGCAAGGAAACCAAAAAAATGGGAGTTTGAATGATTTGTTTAATTTCACATGCCAAGGTAATGGTCGAAACAGGCCTAAATGAGGGTTCCATTTAATTATGACTCTAATAGAAATGTCTATATGGGCAAAGGTAAAATCAATCTGTATAAAACCAACTTACCCTGCATTTGAAAACAGTTTTATATGATGCCTGCCATATTGTCTACTTATTTCTCTGTGGTACAGTCTTTGTTTTATCTGAAAAGCATTTATTAGGTATAAAGAAGATAAGCTGAAGTGTATATTTCCCAGTTTGAGATCAAAGGAACTAAATTGGGTTTTGATTTCCACCAGTTTACTGTGACCTCAATTTTAATTTAAAATTAGAAGCACATAGGAAAATTGTTTACCATCTATTTCATAGCCTAAAGCTTTTTTCAACTCATTGGTTGTGAGAATATTCATTTATTTTCAGGTCTTGGAACCAACCCCTTGATTCTATTTATATCCTTCTAATTTGATAAAATTTATAGTTTTGTTCTTAAGGGTGAATAAAAAGATTTCTCAAACAAAAGGAACAAAGATTATTAACTTTACAGGTTGTAGACACATTTTTTAAAGTTTACAATGATTAGGGGTGCCTGGGTAACTCAGTCAGTTAAGCGTCTGCCTTTGGCTTGGGTCATGATCCTGGGGTCCTGGGATTGAGTCCCCGGCATCGTGGGGGGGGGGGGTCCCTGCTCAGCAGGGAGCCTGCTTCTCCCTCTTCCTTTCCCCGCTGCTCGTGCTTGCTTTCTCACGTGCTCTCTGTCTCTCTCTCTCAAATAAATAAATAAAAGCTTTAAAAAAAATGAAGTTTACAATGATTAAATTAATATTTGTCTCAAAGGGTTAGACGTTAAGGCAAAATCAGTGCCTCAAAAAGGGTGTTAAAACTGGCATAGATTAATAACTTCCTGAAGATACAATGTGCGTGAACTCACTTCTCCCAGGAGTGACCAGAAGCCAGCCATTGGCCTGTGGTTTGGGACGTGTTTGAGGTGATGGGCAATTTCAGTTTATAGTAGGGTTTTGTCATCTGAATACTCTTCTGCACCCGAGTATTCTGCATAGATTTCTGCTTAGGAAACACATATCAAAGACTAATAAGCTGGGTTCTACCTATAATCTATCACAAAGTCACCTTGGGACCTTAGGCAAGTTTTAAAATTTGCCTGAACCTCGGTTTTTTCCAATTACAAAATGGAGATATTTATACTGCTTGTCTGTTACTCACAACATTGTAATGACAGACAAATGCAGTATTTGCAATGAATGTGAAAGCACTTGAAATAAAGGGAAGTGATATGCAAGTAAAGTAATGATCGTCTCTTAGCTCACTTAAGTCATGCCTGTGTTTAGTGGCTTACAGAGAGCTGTGTGTGATATAACCTGATGACACGGTAGACAGCAACTCTTGTCGGATAGGATATGGGACCTAAAACTAAAAAAGAAAATCCATGCTCTAGCATCACTGAGACCTCCAGTCCCTTGAAACCTCTACTTTGCCCTATCTAGGAGTAGAAGCATCTTCTTCAGTTTCCTGACTTAAACATCATGGTCCACAGTGGCAGCCATGTCCATGCCAGTCTCAACAATTCCTGTTCCTTGTTGGCTTCAGTGCAACCATCTGGCCCCAGAAGAGAGTCTGGCACAAGCCACCTGCCTGCTTCCCTGTGACTAAAGCCAGTTTGAGTGCCACTTTGGAAAATCATACCACTCTGTAGATCATTGCCACTCTCATGCTATACTTTCCAATAAACCAGCAACAGTGCTTAGAAAACTTTCTCAGTCCCCAGTCAGCTTCCTCACTTGCTGTCTGTAATGGCGACATCGGGACTTATGTGATTTCCTGAGGATCAGCTTTATTTCCCCCACCCCTTTTAGTGACACCAGGTGGTGTTACCTCTTTTCTCTGGAAATAATAACCATCAGCTCTGGGCTTTGCCTGAAACATTCCATATCCACATTTTCTCTCCTTCATTTATATATCTCCCATTTATTCTTGAGGCCACACCCTGAAGGAAACTTCCTTGACCCCTCCTGTGTGTTTCTAAGTCACTGCTTTTCCACATGGAAGGACACATATAATTGCTGCTTACTTTTTATTATTTCCCCATCTCAATGAAGACACATTTGCCTCATTCACAGTTGTCTGCTCAATGCACAACACTGTGTTTGACTCGTAGTTAAGTGTTCAACAAATATTTATTGAATAAAAAATGATGACCTCATTCTTTCTTCCCTCCTGCCTCTAAATGTTATTATTCTTCCTACTGTGGCTCTCTTCAGGTTACCATTTTGTTACTTTCTCTTTAGACTTTAATACATATTTATTAAGTACCTGTCAATCTTCTAAGCATATCAGGAATTACTATTTAGGCAACACAGTTCTCTTTGAAAAATGTGGAAAAATGAAACATATCTCTGGAAGGTTGCCAACTTGACAATAGCTCACAAGTATTGAAATCTCCCGTGCTTATTGTGGTTTACATTATCTCATTTAGTTATCACCATAAACCTGTGCAATAATGTATTAGTTTTCTCTAAATTATGCTTTACTAACAGATAATCCCCAAATTTCAGTGGCTTACAATCAAAGCTTATTTCTCACAGTCCATGTTGGCTGTGGTTTGGCTGTGACTCTGCCCTATGTTCTTTTCACTTTGGGAACTAATCAGAAGGAGCAGCCCCTATTTGGGACATGCCTTTCTTATGCTCACAGTTCATTGGCTAAGGCAAGTCACATGGCCGAGTCTGATACCTATGTTTTGATGTGTTGTACATATAAATAAATGCTGTTTGCTAAGGGGACAAGGTCAAGAAAATTACATGAAAAGAGGAAAGAATTTGTGATTAATAGGGGGTGGGCAGGATCCTTTTGGTGTCTGAGTATTGAGAAAAGTAAGATGGCAGAATGGAGAAGCATAATTGCTAAGGACTAGATCTTACAAGTATTTAACAAAGAGCTTAGGGATCTGTGAAGGGATTAAGGACAGTGAAATAAAGTTCAAATAATGAATATGAAGGTCTGAGTCATAGGAAAAGGGGTTGGGAGTTAATGAGAGTGGTAAGTCATGCTAAATGTATGGATTCAGACATCAAGATCATTGAATTTGGTAGTAGGAGGGTGACCAGAATTCCAAATGATTTGCTCCATTTAACTAATCTTCAAATATTTGTTATATTAAAGTATGCTGGAAATAAGTGACTGAACCTAATTTTCAGCATTGGGGATGTTCAGTGATTATGGTTATATTTAAACTTTAGGTGACAAATAGTGGGCAGCTTTGTCTACATATATTTTACATTGTCTTGATTAGAATGATGATGCACCTCAGCCAGCCTGACCCAGGCAGAGTGAACACAAATATCCAACCATGAACTGCTAGGGGGATTCATGTTTGCTGTTCCAAAAGACTTGAAAGCCACTGCCTTTAATTGTTTCATTCTCTCCTCAAAGCTTTATCCTACATGCAAGCCATAAGGTGGTGATTTGATTCTTATTTTCATTAAAATTGTTTTTGACACTTAAGAGCCAAGTGTATTTGCTAATCCTATCAATTTTAAATAAGTATATACAAAAATTTTGAGACAAAGTTTACGGCACTTTAGGCAGAAAGCATTTAGGTTCTTCTGCTCTCTCATTGTTATTTGCAGAAGGAGGAAAAGTGGTAACTGAAATGTACTTACATATAAGCGGATGTTTATGATTTACAAACAGAAGGCAAATTTAAGAAATTTAAAAAAATTGTTATTATTCATTTAGAATCAGTAATCCTTTCCATTTCTTTTGAGAAAGGAGTATATACTGTATTGATGTTGTATGATACCCCGGGAAAAGGAGAACTAAATATATTACCTTTAAAATTTGGAGACTTCAATTTCATGGAATAATTTAATTTGCATTTGCCTTTATATGTGTTAATAACATCATTGTATATAGTACACTATATATCTTATTGTTCCACCTGTCCTTGAATAGGCCACAGTATCTTAACTGCTGTTGTTCTAACTCAGAAACTCAGAGCAATTAATATTTATCTCTTCAGTCCAAATGGTGATTAATAATTTGATAAAACATTGATATTAGCTTCTTGATAATTCACTTATTTCTAAAAGTTGGCATTTATTTGGTGCCTTGGTTGTCATGATATAGGCACTGTAAGACCCTAATTCATTCCATTCTCCAGTATTTAACTCTAGATCTCAACCATCAGCATTAAGCCAGAATTGTATGTACATCCATCACAGAGTTTCCTGAGAAAACTTTGTAGGGGCCTCTTTCACAGCCAAGATATGAAGAAAGGTTTGGGCTAGCAGCATCAAGGAGATGGCCATATGCTGTGATGAGGACAGCAACAGATCGATCTGTGGATCAATCATGTTCCACTGTGGAGAGTGGAGCATCTGTGGCTAAGTAATAAGTGAAATTGCAATCACATTTAGTATCAGTGTTGAAAGCCTGTTCAGATATTGACTGTGTAGGGAAAAGTGTCCAATCAGATGGCTGAATTTGTCAAAGGAAACAAAACATAAAACTGACAGCCTTTTTAAATGTCAGTACCAAGCTTGAAAAGGGCAATGTGGTTCCTTATGCTCGACCTGAATACAAGGAAGTACCTCCTCATCTGCGAGTTGTGCTGTGTGGTCTGTTGAGAGCCTTTCTGGTCATTCTGGGATTCTGTCTTTGCCAACATAAAGCTTGAGTTGGTGTTTTATGTGTTCTTTACTGACCTCCTTTACACATTCTGACTGAATGCACAGCCCAGATTCATGGCTACTTCTGCCCTTCACTTGATATGTGGTGTTACAGAAGTCTTTGATTTACCTTGAAATTATTAATATTAGCTTTAATGTACTTCAAGCTCTTTGCTTACTCATTCAAAAAAAATCAATCAGCCTGCCCTCTATTAGCAGCCTACTTCATAGTGATGACGATTCTTGTGATCACTAGTCCCTGAAGAGTACAGTTTTGTTCATGTGACTTATATTTTAAATATTATTATTATTAGGCACTAAAAGTATTAGGTACTATTTATGAGTGTCTACTTAGAGTCTAATGCAATGCTAGGTGTTTTACATACATTTTTTTTTTCAGCCATCTCAGTGGGTTCACAGAGAAGGTATTGTTATCTATATTTAAAATTCAGACACTGAGGCTCAGAAAAAGCAGTCTAACCCAGAGATTTCCATTCCTGCCTTTGTGCCAAGATCTTGATTCTTTGAGCCTTTGGACATGCATAGAGAGGCCTAGGGAAGCTAGAGCCCCTGGATGGGTCTCATGTGACCACCAGGAAAGGCTCTTTAATTCTTCAGTGTGCTTTACAGATGTGGTCCTTCTCTACGAATGTCATCAATGGGAAGTTTGGAAGCTTCAAAACCTGTAGAAGTTGTGGTACTGGAATTTCAGCTTCAGCCTAAGTTCAGAGCTGTATTCTTTTGACTTATCATGGCTGATTTTGTTGTTTTGTTTTGTTTTGAAACCCTAAATTTGTTTAGGACTCTTTATTTTTATAGCTGGTTAAAAGTATAGGATCAGCTCTGGTACCAAAGCAATGAAAAGAAGAAATCCAAAGTAGTTAGAACATGTATAGGCATTCAGAAAGATTGCAAAGATGAGCAAGCTAGAGTGCCTACTTAGAGCAGATGGCGAGTCTTTGATATGGCACATGTTGTGCCAAGAAAGGTATAAAGGGAGAGTTTTAGAGTTTTGAGAAAGGATGCATCACTTTCAGGGAAGGGATTGATTGGTGGAAACATCCTGATTGATATCATAAACATACATGCATATCAGCTTATATTAGAAATTTTTTACATTTAGTGTTCTTTGGGCTCTTCCCCAACAGTGGCATTGTTCTGATGTAAAATCTGCATTAATCCAGTCATTTGTGTACAATGAATATGAAATGACCTGCCACCCTCCAGTTACATTGTTCTTCAAGTTGTTTCTAGCTCCATTTCTGTCTATGTATAGTATTTGGTATGCACACACCTGTTGCATGCAAATATGTGAATAATAGGCATCTGACCTAAGAAACAGACAATAACTGTAAGTTATTTTGCACCAAGCAATCCAGTAACATGTATATTTTTACAGTTTCACCCATAAAGAAATTGTCTTAGGAGTCAACAAAGACTCAATCTCTCTCTCCCTCTTTCCCTCTCTGTCTCTGTCTGTCTGTCTCTCTCTATATGGTGCCTGTGTTGACTGCTGATAGCAGCATGCAAATGTACCATTTCCTCCTTTAAAATGGACTAATAAAATTTAAATTGGAAATGCTTTATTATTCACCTAGCTTGTCAGATTATATCCACTCTCCCTATGTTAGATCATTTGGAGGCATAAGAGTTGAACTCCTTCAAGTTTGTCATTTAACAACTAGGTTATTTCAACAGTGATGCTTTAAAATCAGTGCTGTGGACTAGAACTTACTTTAATGATGAATATATTCTATATATTTACTGTCCCATAGATAGTTGCTAACCACATTTGACTTTTGAGCACTTTGAATGAGACTAGTGCAACTGAGGAAGTAACTTTTAAATTTGTTTAATTTAATTTAATTTAATTTTTTTAAAGATTTTATTTATTTATTTGACAGAGAGAGAGAGTGAGAGAGGGAACACAGCAGGGGGAGTGGTAGAGGGAGAAGCAGGCTTCCCCCTGAGCAGAGAGCCTGATGCAGGGCTCAATCCCAGGTTCCTGGGATCATGACCTGAGCCGAAGGCAGACGCTTAATGACTGAACCACCCAGGCGCCCCAAATTTTGTTTAATTTAATTAATTTAAATTTAAGAAGTCATCTAATTATGGACAGTGTAGCTTTAAATGATAGATAAAGTCATATTTATAAGGCTTTTGGACAAATGTGTGTACAAATGAGGAAACTTGCAGTCCATTCTCTTAATATTGCTCTGTTTTTATGTTATGGTTACTTAGATGCAAATTTTAGAACACCTGTGGGGTTTCAGTTATCCATTTGTGTGACAACCTCCAAAATAACAGAAGTCACTGCTTGGCCCATTATATTGTGCTTAAAGCCGACCCAGTAATTAGCAGGAGAAACATAGAGAAGACTTTGAAAATTCAAACGTGCCTCAAGCAAAAAGATTCCTGAGTTAAAGTGGTACTAGCCTCAAAACTACACTGGCAGGGAGGAAGAAGGAATAAGAGTTTAACAGCATTATAATATTAGATTTTTTTTGGTCATGTTAGTCCAATGTCTAGATAAGTAATAAATCACCTGTCTCAGAAATTTTATAAAGTAACATAAATGCATAAGCAGATACTATTAAAATAAAACTTCTAAGTAGCTAATTCAGAGTTTACTGCCAGGAACAAAGTAATCTGGGAGTTTTAGCAGTACATCAGATGAGGAGCAGACAATGCACAGACATTCACTTTGATTCTTCTGTCAAATTTGACAGTAATGCTCCATCATATTTTATCGTCTGCTTCAAAAGTCAGAATCAAATGCATTTTAAGCAGAATCAAATGTATTTGAGTGATAACATTTAAATGCATGGTGCTTCTTGGTCATAGGCTGAGATTTTAGTGTCCTGATCACTCCTGCCCTCTCACTCCTCCCAGGGAAGGTGGGGTGACTTCTCTTCTTGGTGAGATTTGAAGGAGAAACCAGGTTTACTCTTTAATGTTCTCAGGTCCTCCACTCTAAGGTCAAAACCCCGCTCAAAGTGTGGAGGCTCAGACTGTTCCATTGCTGTCAGTGTGGAGATGGTTAATCCATTCGGTTCTGGCGTCAGCCTCTGGAAGCCCAGTTGCTGGCAGATCTCAGCTACATTTTTCAATTTCAATTTTATCGATAGTAAAGATGAAGTTTGGTCTTACTTCCCAATTCATAAGTCAGGTGAGGAAGAGAGGGTATTTATTAGACACCTTTGAAATCTAATAGTTCTCACCTGTGTTGGGGAGGAATGCAGTTGAGGGTTGGAGATTGTCCATTAAAATCACTGGAGTTGCTTTTTCAATGTGCATTTGTTCTCTTCTTCTCTCCTCTCACAACTAACCTCACTCCACCTCAGCCCCTGTACCTGCCCCCATTGAGAGCTGGCCTAGATATTGGAAAGACCGAGTTACAATTTTGCTTAGAGTAGATTTGCACACCCCACAATTCATGCAACACCAGCCTACTCTACCGTGAAACATCCTGTCTTGTTGGCTTGGGCTAGGCAAACATGTTAGGTTTACCTGGGCAGCCCCTCAGTACTTGATGTAGCCATTGATCTAGGTAACCAGGATTATTCTTAAAATGTTCATGAATTTCAAAAGCTACATTTATTTTAAATAACTATACATTATTATAGAATGGTTAAAATCATTTTGGTAGGAATTAAAAGCACTATTAAATCAAATGTTATTTTTTATATTATTGGTAATATCATTTCATATGAATTCAGGATCTATTCCTGAGGAGGTCAAGACAAATAAAATAAATGCACTTGTCATCTTTGATGGCCATAGATATATAAAAGAGAATCTAAAAAATAAAACAACAACAAAAAAAATAACATACCAGGAAGATGGATCAACCTTGCTATAGGCTATTTTTTTAATGTATGTAATTTTTTTTCTAAATGAGTTTTTAGTAAATGAATTCTTAATCAACCAACCAATTGGAGAATCCACTTTGTAACTACCAAATAATGATGATGATGGTAATAATAATATTAAACTCATGGAATACCTACTATGTACCAGATGTAGAGCTAAACCTTATAGATATAATCTTTTAAAAATCCAAACCCTGCTTGAATTGAGTACTGTTATTGGCACAGTTTTATGGAAGAGAGACACAGAGGGACTTTATCACTACTAGGCTTAGACTACTAAGCCTAACTTCCAAGTGTTCTGAATGGATTAATTGATATTTGAGATACATTAAAAAAAAACTACCCTTTTTATGTACCCTTTCCTTCTTCATTTACTTACTTAGAGTTATGAGCCAGTAGAGGTTTGATCTGACTAGGTTGTGTTTTAGATACTTGCTCTACTGGAAGGTTCTAAATCAGGAAGCCTGACATTTTTTTCACCTGCAGCCATTTCTGAGGACCACTTAATGGTGGACCCTTCTAATTAATATGGATTCATGAAAGAATATTATATTAGAATTAATCTGCAATTGCTCCATTGGTTAGCACAATGAATATGAACATAAATAACATGAATATGCATAATCAAAGCCAGTATTTGCCTTAAATATACTTTCTGCTCTGTAAAACTGAGTGGAATGCATCTGAGGGAAAACATTGATTTAAAAATTGAATAACCAGTTTCTGGCCAAACTTAACCAATATTTTATTATGGGGAAAATGAGTTTTTTGTGGGTCAAATCAACTTTGTTTGTATATTTTATACCATATTAACAAGTTTGTATACATCTAAAAAACATATATGTGTATGTATATGTATTTTTTTTTCTCTAGAATGGCACAAAGTACGGTCTCAATTGCTCCAGTAAAGTTATAGAAGCTACATTTAACACAACTCCAAATATAGCAAAGATGCTTTAAATGTCTCCATATCTGATGAAAGAAATTTAAAATATTTCATATAAAAGTATAAGTAAAATAATCCTAATAAGTGCATGAAGGTTTATTTTTAGTGTGATGTGAGAAGTTAACCATAGGAGATTGAGATCTTTCACTAGTAAAGAAAATGATATTGTCAACTTGTGTGAAGAATATTGGCATGGCAGATGTGTATTATTCACAAAGGAAATTAGGAAAGCTATATATAAATGTATGTGTATAAAACATATACAGTTGACTCATGAACAACGTGGGGGTTAGGGCACCAATTTCCCTACGCAGTGGAAAATTGGCATATAACTTTTGACTCCCCTAAAACTTAACTACTAATAGTCTACTGTTGACCAGAAACCTTACTGATGATATAAACAACTAATTAACATGTATTTTGTATGTTATATGTATTATATATTATATTCTTACAATCAAGTAAACTAGGGAAAAGAAAATGTTATTAAGAAAGTCATAAGGAAGAGAAAATACATTTATAGGACTGTACTGTGTTTATGGAAAAAAAAATATGTATAAGTGGACCTGCATAGTTCAAACCCATGTTGTTCAAGGGTCAACTGTAAATCCATATTCTAGAATGCTTGGATGATATTGGCCCTAACAGTATGAAATGAATCCCTCTTCCATGATAAATAATACTGTAGCAAGTTCAGGATTTGCTTTTCTGTGTGTGTATATGTTTTATGTATGTGCACACATGCATCTATGTGTAATAAATTAAATAAAGTTGCCAGCAAAGTGTGAATTCAGAACCACTCTCCCAAAATATGTATTCTCATCTCTTGGTGATTGTTTGAAAATCCACCGCACAGCTTGCTTTATTTCTTTAAGACTTTGCTAATTGATTAATACTGCAAAGCTCATTTGTTAGTAGATGCTTTAGGCAGTTTTCTATCTAATGAAAACAAGGCTATTAGGGTCAGACAGAGCTGGGAATGACCCTTGCCAGTGGCTGGCTAAATGTCCATAGGTTAGTTATTTTTTCTATAAGGCCTTTAATTTTCCCTTTAGGGAAATAAGGTAACAGTAGTTACTCAGAGTTGGTGTGAAAAAGAAATGAGAAAACTATAGTGATTATCACCGTAGCTGGCATATGGATGGTGCTTAAAAGTCACTGTGAACGCCTGTCTGAAATTCTTCCCTGACTTGGTTTCAAAACTAGGTAATAAGGGAAAGAAAACATGGTATCAGTACTTTTCCAGAGGGTGCTCAGAAGGAAATGTCAGCAAGGTCCTGGAAGGGGGAAATCCTATAGTCAAATTTGGTCTACTTTTAAGTATGGTCAGACAGATTTCTAAGAACACATTTGCCTAACAAGTCATATACCAGCCCCATATTTTAAACTAGATGTGAATCTTTGTGTTTTTTTCCCTGTGGAAATAGAGTATGTTTAAACTACACTTTACTTTCTGTATATAACATATTTTCTTAGCCAGAAATGTTATTTCAGCGCTTTGTTTGGATATATTAACCTTAAAAATGAAACTCTCCATTATGTTACCTGCAAAAATGGGTTTATATGGGAATAGAGAATGGTAATTCTGGACAAGAAAGTTATGGCAAAACTCTAGGCAAGTCCAACAAAGGACAGGAATGTTAGTTTATGGAGAAAGAGAAGAAAGCTAGGAGGGGTTGCTTTGAAGGAAAGTCCATTGGACAAAATTAAGCTTTCAGGGTAATGATGGAGAGTGGCAGGGGTCATCGATTTCTTGTAGGAGATGCAATGTATATCTTTTCCTGTTGTGACTTGTAATTGATGATCCTCTCCAGTTGACCATTCTTATGCTGTGTTCTGTAACTGACAGTTCTTTTGTAATTGACATTGAGTGGTATGGCCCTTCTAGCCTTGGGACTCCACTACAGTGAGGTTTCCCTTTGTTAATTTTCACAGAAAAAAATGCAATACAGATAGTACTTAAAGAACATAAAAAGTGGGAAATAACTTGGAGAAGATTCAATGCTTCACAAATAGAAGCACACTCAAATAGTTTTGCATGGCCAATAGTGAAAAAAATTAAATAGTAAATGCAGTTTAAGAAGCTTAAAGACAATTCACTCTTCAGTGCTAATAAAATTTAAAATTCACATGCACAGTTACAACCTTGGGCATCTGGAACTTTGAACAGCTTGCAAAAGTTACAGAACCTAATTTTTTGTTGTTAAAACTTATATTTGATGAACATTTCCATTTTAAAGTATTTCTAACATAAGTTTTTCTTGTAAACCTTTGGTCTTTCTGTAAGGGTGTGTAACTTTCTAAATTACTTATATGAATTCTGTGCAGTAAGTCTTTATCTTGTGCTTACTAGATGTTATACTGCATTCCAGAGACCGACAATTAATAAAACACATAAAACAGGTACATAAACATATATTTAAAATATAAAATAGAGAGGTGCCTAGGTGGCTCAGTCAGCTAAGTGTCTGACTTTGGCTCAGCTCATGATCTTGGGGTCCTTTAATCAAGCCCCCCGAGTTGGGCTCCCTGCTCAATGGGGAGCCTGCTTTGCTTTTCCCTCTCCCTCTGCCCCTGCTCATGCTCGCTCTATCTCAAATAAATAAATAAAATCTTTAAAAAATAAAAAAATATAAAATAGAATGTAGTGAGTGCAGTGCAAAAATAGTATTAGGGTGCAGATTAGAGGAACCATTATTCCTTGGATTAAGTATTCATTTGGAAACTTGGGAAATATTTCCAAATAAGATAGCCAGAGTTTTTCCCCACTAAATGCTGTGAAGATACCAAAATAATTTTTTATATTGTTCGTTCTATGCTACCATTGTCTTGTGAAACACATGCTTCCGCTCTTGGGAAGTAATTGGCTATGGTGTATCTCTCCTTACTGAAAAAGTACTGTTTCACACAGGTGAGACACTGCTTGCTTTCCAGGATTGCTGAGAGCTAGCCTTTTTTATGTGCTATGTTGGGTTTGTTGACCAAGAAGAAAAGGCTGTAAAACAACCAAATGTGTTTATTTAGGGTTTTAGGGATTTCAGTCTGGGAGATACAGAGTGGATGAAAATTGAAAATGTGCTCAAATGGCAAGTGGAGAGTGCAGGCTTATAGAGGCAAAAACCACTAGGTTACATAACTTGTTTGCAGGAATTATGATTGGTGCCTACAGAGTTAAACTGACTAACACATGATTGGCTATTTAGCTAATAGGTGTTACATTATCTCTATTTCAGTCCAGAGTACAAAGATGTATTCCAGAAGGTGGTCAGAGATGCAATTGGCAAAAGGCAAAAGTCCAGGACGTTATAAAAATTGAAATAGGAGATGTGCATGGGTCTTCCTCAGTATCCTCCCAGCCCTGTTTTGAATGAATCTCTTAGCAATGCTTACTTCACTTTGGAATCTTCTTTTGCAGGTTGTTGACCAAACAACTTGAAATTAAATTGTTCTATTCCTGTGCCAATTAAAATTTAGGAAGATTTGGTTATACTAGTGCATGTGTTTTGTTTTCTTTACTCAAGCTTCCTTGTGTTATAAGCTTTCCCAATACATGACATTCTCCATATTCATTAAACTGCTAATAAAACGCTGAAGTTTAAGCAGTAGGCAAAACTGGTGAATTATTTAAAAAAACAAAAACAAAAACTAATTCTTTGTGGTTCATGGAGCGAGACATTTTAGATTTGCACAAGATGTGTGCTTTCTGACTCATTCACGGCAGCTCCTTTTGTCCTACAAACCATTTCTTCCCAGTGGGAAACAAATCATATCATACATCTTTGTAAGTGTACTGTGTGCTGTAGGGAAAGGTGGTGTCTATTCACAGTGATGTGGGTGGATCTGCTGACACAAGGCAAACAGTACCTTTAGTATTTAGCCTCAGATGTAAGGTTTGAGCTGGAGGCCGTGATTCTGGCCTTGCTGTGTGCAGTTAGGTCTCAATTAGCTCTGCTAATGGAGAGGGGCAGGTGTCTCATGCCCTGACACAGTGATTACTAAAATACATTTCGAATATACAAGATGTATATTTAGCTTTTGGATTAAATTATGTCTTTTTCAGTAGAAAACACTTAAAAATTGTTTCATGGCCATATCAGAATTTTGCTTTCTTTTCCAAGGAGTGGTTTGATAGAAAAGGGAAATGATTCCAAATGGTGTTCTGTGGTAGAAACTACATGGGATTGATTTTAACCTGGTTACGCAGCCGACTCTGTCCTTCCTATCTAGTTCATTTACCCATTCATTCAATAAATTCATGTATTTTGGGTGGTAAGAACATAGTAGGGAGCAAGAAAAGGAAGGTCTTTGGTTTCATAAACTGTGTCATTTAGTTGAAAATAAAGTAATAGGGGTAGAGGGTGGGAGGGATGGGGTGGCTGGGTGATAGACATTGGAGAGGGTGTGTGCTATGGTGAGCTCTGTGAGTTGTGTAAGACTGTTGAATCACAGACCTGTACCTCTGAAACAAATCATGAATTATATGTTAATAAAAAGAAGATAGTAGGAAGGGAGAAATGAAGGGGGGAAATTGGTGGGGGAGACAAACCAGAGAGACAATGGACTCTGAGAAATAAACTGAGGGTTCTAGAGGGGAGGGGGTGGGGGATGGGTTCGCCTGGTGATGGGTATTAAGGAGGGCACGTTCTGCGTGGAGCACTGGGTGTTATGCACAAACAATGAATCACGGAACCCTACATCAAAAACTAATGATGTAATGTATGGTGATTAGCATAACATAATAAAATTTAAAAAAGTGAAAAAAAAGAAAAAATAACAAAGAAAAATATAAGATAATTTCAGTTAGTCATTTGTGAAATGTAAACTCTTATAACCAGATTACTATATAAAACGCTAACTGGGCGGGGGGGCGCCATTATTTAGAGCAGTGGGAGCCGGCCTCCCTGAGACAGCGGCATGAAGGAGACTTGGAGAGTCATCAGGAGACAGCAGTGCGGGTGGGCTGAGCATATCTGAGAAAGACCAAGGCCACGGAAAAGAAGGGGAGAGTTGAAGGACAGGAGGAGAGATGGGGAACGGGGAAGGAGCTAGCTCCTTAAGGAGTGACATTATGGAATACATATGTACCATATAATCAAATAGCAATGGAGACTGTGGGCACCTAACTGTAAAATCCGTTTTTCTTTTTTGTGGGGGATACTTAGTCTTCAGTTTGTGAGAAGGAATTTCACAGACTTCCCTCAGAACTCATGGTAAAGTGATTTTTGGGAATTCTGAAATTAATTTATTTCATTGTAACCATTATAAAGCTTACCTATAGGACTCTGGGGATGTTGCGTATTATCTTTTTGTTGTGTACTATCTTAATTTTGTTTCCGTGAATATTTGCTAGGTTGATTTGATGTGATTTTCCCCATTCTGTATTGTCTTATAGAAAAATAAGAAGGATACAACAGTATCTAATATCTTTTCTGTCAGGTGGCTCATACAACCTATAATGTCCATAGGCCCCTCATATAGTTAGGACTTCCTATATTTTACATAATTCCTTATAGCTATGATTATAAGCGTGTGTGTGTGCGTGCACACACGTACACAGACTCAAACACACGTTTTGCCACTTAACTAATTCGCATCTTCTCTGTTAAGTGCAGAAGTCGTGATTGCCTTCATTCTGTCTCACTGAAGTTAGATGAATCGATGGGTTTATGGTTGAGTACTGTGCTACTCATTAAAAAACTTATTTACCAAATACAAAGAAATAAACCCAAGGATGCTCTTGTGACTAGACGCATTTCAATAGCATTGGTAACACTAGACATTTTATTTTTTTATTTTTTATTTTTTTAAAGATTTTATTTATTTATTTGAGAGAGAGAATGCGAGAGAGAGAGAGCACATGAGAGGGGAATGGGTCAGAGGGAGAAGCAGACTCCCCGCCGAGCAGGGAGCCCGATGCAGGACTCGATCCCGGGACTCCAGGATCATGACCTGAGCTGAAGGCAGTCGCTTAACCAACTGAGCCACCCAGGCGCCCAACACTAGACATTTTAAATCATAGAGGAAGAAAAAGAGAGGAAGAGTGAAAGAAAACAAGACAGAAACCAGAGCGTAGTAGTTGTATGTTCCTCTCTGACAAACTACTCCCCAGTGCAGTGGCCTGAAAACAATTTATTATCACTGGTGACTTTGTGGATGGCGTGGTGGTTCTTTGCTGCTCTTGCTGCATTCTGTTATGCACATGCTTCAGCAGGGAGGTCCGCTGGGATGGGGGGGCCTCTCTGCATGTGGCCTTTCAGCCTCAAGGAAGCCAGACCAACTTTTTCAAAGCGTAATGATCTCAGTCAGGGCTGCTGGGAGGATGAGAATGAGGCCTTCTTGGAAATTGCAGGATATCATTTCCGTCAAAGTCACAGGGCTGGTTCAGATTCAAAGGGTGGGAAATAGACTCCCCTTCTTAATGGAAGGATCAGCAAACTTTTTAATCTGAGAGAGCTAGAGTAAGATCATGATTAAAGAAAAAGGAACGGGGTGAGTGGTGTGGGGTAGGGAGAAAAGAGGGAAGACGGGGATGGGAAGGAAGTGAGAAAAGTGACATTTGAAATACCAAAGCAAAAGCTGCAAGAATTCCTTCCATATTCTATCCTGATTTGGCTCAGTTACATCTCTGGAGACAGTGAACCTGGAACAGAAAAAGGAAATGGGAAAGTGGGGGAGTGGGCAGAGAGACAGGGGGACAAAGTTACTGAGAGATGAGTAGGGGAACTAGAAATGAACCCACATCTAATTTTATCTCAGTCATTGGAGGAAATCAAAGCATTTGCTAGGCAGCATATTACAGAATACAGATCTCTTGTTCAGAGGAGCAACCTGGCACAGGAACACTTTCCAGTGTGACATCAAATAATACCCCTTTTTGAAGTAGCTCTTCTTTGAACAGTGATGATTTTACGTCTGCTGTACATAATTTGAGGATGTACTCTGATGCTTTGGACTAATGCATCACTACATGGAACTGGTGCAGACTGATGTATTAGTTTAATAAAGCATTCAAATGAAATCTGATAGTTTCATTAATGTCTGGGAAAGGACTGTAAAAGCAAAATCAGTTAGTAGCGAGACAGGAAAAATTAGGATCCTTTTATTTAAATCATTGAAGGTAGAAGAGTAAAAAATATTGCAGGTCTCTCTTTGCATCTTGGCAAACAGACTGTATTGTTGCTTAGAGAGAGCAGTGGTCCTCATTCTCATTAGGGTAGATTATATAGTAGACTCATTAATCCTAACCCTTAAATTGAAGCTGAACTTGAGAGGATAAACAGGCTCCTGTGGTTTTGTGTGGACAATAATTGGATGGAAGTCATATGTAGATTCTATTTTATATATGACTTGTGTTTTTTCTTTTGCCTTTCTTTTTCTTTAATCTTTCAGACTTACCAAGTACTTCACTTGGACTCCAGAGGGCCAAGTTCGAAAGTGTTATGCAGCATTCAACCTCACTTTCTGCACTCTGGGGCCTCTTCTCTCCAGCATAACATACCTCACAGTCCCTGGGCCCTGCACCAGGGAAGCATGGTTGTTGGGTTCGTTTTATTCCCCAAGGTCTATCTTTCATCAGCTTTGCATACCACAAACTGTTGGGAAGTTTTTCAACCATGGGAAGCCTCAAGGCAAAAGTCCAAGAACTTTCTCTGTCACTTCTATCCCCCAAGGGGATAAAGAGAAATTCCCATTTAAAGTCTTCTTTACTGGAAATAGTTTTCCATAGAGACATGGTAGGAAACTAAACATACACAATTTCAACCTAGTAAGAGAGGAAATATAGGTGGTGTCCTTTTCCTCCAGCTTTTAGAGGAATTATAATTGTTTGTATTTTATAGTGCTTTTGACTTCTACAAACACCCTCAAAAAATAAAGTGGAATTATTCTACTGTTTTAATGAGGGGTTCATCAGATCAGAATGAATGCTCGTTTCTCTTGGCACTGTCTGATCTAAAAGCAGGCAATAATTCATGCTTCCACGGCACTCACTCTGCACGAGGCCTCTTGGTTTGCACTAGCCTTTTGGATCTGGAATAGCTGGTACTCGCAAGACACCTTTGTGATTGGGCCTGTCAGTTTGTTGGCTAGTTGTTTAATATGGTCATTTCATAAAAACATTAAGTTGCTTGTACAAGATAGAAGCAAAACATGTGTCACTTTTTTAAAAAAATATCTTCTATTTAGATTTAAACTAGTCATAGGTTTCCACAGTCCTGGAAGGAGCTTTCTTAGATTAAATAAATGTTAACATAGCTTGTGGCATTCCTGTTCTTTCCAAATGAGTGAATTTCCTATAGTGGTCAGATCTAAAACAGTACATGATGACTCCAGGAAAATAATCATAAACCAAAACTCCAAAACCACAGGAGAGTATATAATTTTTATACTTGCATGAACTGAAGAGATTTCAAGTTCAAGTTTTATTAAAGACTATCTATTAATATGGGTTCAGCCATACACAAGCTTGCTTTTATTCCCAGAACTACATGTACACTGGGCTAACACATCCAAGCACTATTCATTAATGTCTCTGGATCATGACCTGTGACCTTGTCTCAGATGCCACTAAAACTGGAACAAAAAAATCTTTTACTTTTACCCACACTTTTTAAGAACAAAATTTGAGCTTCATCTCAGCTATGCATGTAATTCTGATAGAGTACTGCCTTTCTTATTTAAAAGAAAGATTTTTTTCATAAAACCATTTAGTTTCAATGTTAGATAATGGACAAGGAAATGAATATAGCTATTTTATTCTAGATAAGTAGACTAGTAATAGAAAATAGGTTTATATGTAAGGACCATTTATAGTTTAGGGCTATACCTTAAACTCTTGCTCCCTAACCTTTTATAATCTTCCTGGAAAACAACTACCCTGGATCAATACATTTATTTTTTCTTCTGTATCCAGGATGCAGAGTGTTGGGAAAGTCACAAGCGTTGATTTCTAGCACAGTGACACATGGCCTCCTTGAGTCCTTGATCTTGCTCTGTAAAACCAAACCAAAGCTGTTCCAAACAGTGGCACCTGGTTACACTCTGCAGCTATGAGATACTTTCAATATTTCCTTTATGCCTTCTGTCTGATCCTCATATCTAGCTGATGGCATCAACTAGTATTTACTCTGTGGAGTAAAAAGACATCCTCAATATACAGCATATTTGGTGCTCAGAAATATATGTTAAATTATGTGCTTAGTGTGCCAGTTTGAGTTGATATGAAGTATGTGTCAGCCTGGACTCTATTTGAAAATCTTGTGAGGGCAGGCTTATATTATTACTCTCTATAGTTACACAGTCTCATAGATGGTAGACATTTTGTAGAACATATCTCTGTATGTTTTAAGGAGATGCTAGTAATAACAGCATGTAATTTTGCTATCACTATATTAAAATTTCTTGTTAAGGTTGTCCATTAAAGCATGGAAGACGTACTGGCTAACATGATTTTTTTCAGTGTTAAATGGCTTTGATTCAGCTATCAGAAAGACCCTTAATTTAAAGATATTTTTAGCAGCAGTGATGGATTTATACCAATTTAAGTGCAGTCTTTCCTGCTCTTTTCTGTGAACTGACAAACAGACATACATAATGTGGTTTACAAAGAGG
The DNA here is from genome assembly GCF_037043125.1 of Eumetopias jubatus. Lineage (NCBI taxonomy): Eukaryota > Metazoa > Chordata > Mammalia > Carnivora > Otariidae > Eumetopias > Eumetopias jubatus. The sequence goes on from NW_028274813.1 coordinate 50,595,297, forward strand.
AGAATGATGGAGGCTGCGCATCCCCACTGATGGGTTTTGATGCATTTCTTTTGTCCCAACAGTCTGAGACTTTAATGAGTCAACACTACTGAGAGCCCTAGAGAAGGTGTGGGGACAACTCCTGTTACATCCAAAAGCAGCCATGACATCATTAATTCAGCAAGAGTTAGGTAAAGGATTAAACTATCCTCCTGGAACAACTATATCCAATATTAAAGAAGAGGAAACCCACCATAGCCACGTAGCCAATATGGCCACAAATCAAATATATCTCATTTCCTTGTAAATTTGAATTATAGTTCTTTATTCTGTGTGGTATAAACTAAAAACTAATTCAGTTATTATTTTCCCTCTGTGCTAGTAGTATTACTTAGGATATTCAGAACATACAATGGGTTATCCACCTAAATCTATATTAAATTTTTACTTTTATTTGAATATATTTTGTACATTTCAAACAGATTTATTCTTCATTTCAAAACACGATGAGGTGAGTTTATAATGACACAAAATAATTCCTTGGTAGACTTGATGCCTCCTCTGGCTCTCTCCTTATCTAGCTGGGTGATTTTGAGTATGTAATTAAACCTCTCCTGGCTTGATTTATCTGCGAAAGGATGGGGTGGGAGCAAGCTTATCTCTAAAAATCCATTTCAGTTATAAATTAATATAATTTTAAAACACAAGCCTGCAAAGTGAATGAAGGAGGTATTATATTTTCCAGATGGGGGAAATCAAGGCAAACAAAATCAGTTATTTATTTAAAAGCCTTTTTTTTTTTTTTTTGGTATGGAGTAAAACTCATTGATGAAGTTAAATGAAAAACTCATGACTCCTTATTCCAAGCACATGCCACTTTCTACTACTTCTTGGAAGAAATACTGAATGCAGTAAAATACTCAGCCTCAGCTGTGTGTTAAGTGCTTTGAGTTCCGTGTATTGCCTTTTCTTTTTGCGCCTAAGTATACATCAGTAATTATCTTAATTTGATTTGCTGCCATTTGAATAAAATGGAAAAAAAACAGCACTTGTCTTAGTTTCCAACTGACTTCATTCTTTCCTTCTAGCAGATTTTCTGTCTAGTTATGTTTCAGATGGAATGACTTGACAGATTCCTTTTATGTTAAAATCATTGACTCAATTATGGAATATCCTTCTTGTGCATAATGATGTTGTGAAGCATCCTAGCGGAGGACAGACATGATGTCTTCCCAAAACGATCGTAGTTTCTAGTTTAGCAGATGAAACAGATGGGTGGGAAGCAGAGGCTGATACATTACTGGTGTAGCACCTCAGTTCTGTGATTTGAACTGAGATTCCTTCTACTAAACTGCATTCTTACATATAACGACAGCTCATTCTGAGTTGATTGTGTCTGTGGAGAAAGGCCCTGAACCACATTTGGGTGGGGAAGAGTCTGGAGCTGACTGCAGCTTTCTTTTTTAAAATTATTATTGATTTGGGAAAATATATATAACATACTAGTTATCATTTTAACCATTCATAAGTGTGCAAATTCAGTGGCATTAAATACATTCTCAGGGTTGTATAACCATCACCACTACGTATACTAAAAACTTTATTGTCTCCAACGTAAACTCTGTACCCATTAAACATTAACTCCTCCCCACTCTTCCCCCAGCCTCTGGAAACCTCTTCACTTTCTGTCTCTATGAATTTGTCTGTTTAGGTGCTTAATATAAGTGGAATCCTATAATATTTTCCCTTTTGTGTCTGGCTTATTTCACTAAACATGTTTTTAAGATCCATCCATGTTATAGCATGTATCAAAATTTCATTCCTTTTTGTGGCTGAAAAATACACTGTGTGTGTGTGTGTGTGTGTACATATATATATATACACCACATTTTATCCATTCATCTGTGGACTGACACTTGGGTTGTTTACACCTTTTGGCTATAGTGAATAATGCTGCTATGCACATCATTATACAAATATCTGAGTTCCTGCTTTCAGTTATTTTGTAGATATACCTAGGAGTTGAATTTCTAGGATATAGAGTACTTCTGTGTTCAACCTTTTGAACAACTACCAAACTGTTTTCCACAAGGGTTATAATATTTTACATTTCTATCAGCACTATATGAGATTTGCAGTTTCTCAGCATCCTTGCCAACACTTGGTATTTTCTGTTTTTTATTTTAATAGCCTTCCTAGTTGATGTGAAGTAGTATCTCATTGTGGCTTTGATTTATATTTCCCTAATGACTAATGATACTGAGTGCCTTTTCATGTGCTTATAAAAGCTTTCTTTTGTAGCATGTATACTAAAGCATACTTTGTGTTTATATCTTATAGATACATTACTTGATAAACGTTATACACACTCTTGATGTCTTATTGAATCAGTATCTGTCCTTTCCCTGGGCTTGGACAGTTCTATCTCGTAAGTCCAGACTCTTGTGATTTTTTTTTAAAGAAATCTTCCATATATTTAACTTTCTTTTTGACTCTAATCTACTGTATTGGAGCCCAACACGGGGCTCGGCCCAGGACCTGAGCTGAAGGCAGGTGCTTAACCAGCTGAGCCACCCAGGCACCCCTACTATATTTTCTTAAAGAAGCCATTGTACCAGCTCTTGAGCCCAGCCAAAGATACATGAAAGCATTTTAAAATTTTTATGGTAGTGATGGTTAGCAAGAAGGGTGTTGACAAAGGTCATTTTGAGTCAAATGACAATTAACCTGTCACATTTATGTTTATAAAATATCTCTTTGAAAGGGAAACATTATAAAATTATTTTTCCAAGTTTTCAATTTCTGAGATACAAAAATACAAGGTGAAGGCTAGTCATATAATAGTTGGAATATTTTACCAACATTGTTATTTTTAGTTCATATTGGAAAAGACTTGTTGGTGAATTTGTTAGAAGAGAAAAAGAATGTGGGAGAGTCTCATCTAGGATATTTTTCCCTATTGATTTGAGTTTTACTGAAGGAAAAAAATACTTAATTAAAATATTGATTTTGTTTAAAAAATGGACAGACAACTACATAGATACCATTTCTTGATAATAGAAACAGACAATCTTGAAAAATCTATAAGTGATTTATTTTGATGATTACTTTAGATTTTTCTTGACTACCTAGAAAATTTAATCTTATAGGGAAAGTTTTCATGACCTCAGTTTCATAGTGAAAGGGTCTCCTGACTACTTGAGCACACCTGTCTCTCACAAAACATTTTCATTTTCTTTAGAAGAAAACCGTGTAGGATTTTAAATCTATGGCCTCAGTGTAGTAACACAATGAGGCACTAACACATTATCATGATTGCCTTATTTGGTGTAGCAACCACTTAATGCAGAGCTGAGCTCTTATAGAGTGGGCCTAGGCACCAGAACATTTTGGTCATGGACACAGGTTCTTGATTTGGACTTGAATCAAGATTCCCTAACTTACTAATTTTTAGAAATTAGGAAAGTTGCCTAATCACTACATAACTAGTTTCTTCATCTTTAAAAATGGGCATAAGCTGTGAATTGTGCAAGACTGTTGAATCACAGATCTGTACTTCTGAAACAAATAACGCAACATATTTTAAGAAAAAAGAAAAAGAAGAAGATAACAGGAGAGGAAGAATGAAGGGGAGTAAGTCAGAGGGGGAGACGAACCATGAGAGATGATGGACTCTGGGAAACAAACTGAGGGTTCTAGACGGGAGGAGGGTGGGGGGATGGGTTAGCCTGGTGATGGGTATTGAGGGCACGTTCTGCATGGAGCACTGGGTGTTATGAACAAACAATGAATCATGGAACACTGCATCAAAAACTAATGATGTAATATATGGTGATTAACATAACAATAAAAAATAAAAAAATGGGCATAACAAAATACTGACTTTGGAGGGACATTTTGAAGATTAAATAAATGAATCCAAGTAGCAGAATGCCTGGGAAATATGTATTGAGGAAATATTAGCTGCTAATGATATTAGTAATAATTTTTGGTAGGGGTATAAAGAGACAAGTGCAATTTCTAGGCACTTGCTCTTCCTTAATTCCAGTTGGAGTCTTACAGACAAGACAGAAGGCAGAATGGATTTCCTTGGAGGAGACAGTGTGGAAAGTGATGTTGGAGGTGGAAGTGCATGGTGGGCAAAGGCAAACTTCACCTGTTTCATAATTTCACCATGGACCTAAACATATGAAATATTGAAAACTATAAATAAGGAAAAACACCACAGAAAATGACTTTCCAGAGTGAGTCAGATGCTTTCTGAAGATGATGAAGAAAGAGTCCACATGTTTTAAGGTTTCATTTCTTAGAATGAATCAATTGCATGAATTTCTTTAATTCTCAAGTCCTGCTTTTTTTTAAGATTTTATTTATTTATTTGATAGAGAAAGACAGATAGTGACAGAGATAGTGAGAGAGAATACAGGCAGAAGGAGAGGCAAAGGGAGAGGGAGAAGCAGGCTCCCCGTGGAGCAGGGAACCTGACATGGGGCTCGATCCCAGGACCCTGAGATCATGACCTGAGCTAAAGGCAGACGCTTAACGACTGAGCCACCCAGGCGCCCCATCAAGTCCCGCTTCTTGACCATAGAATTACTTGGACAAAACTGGAGGTCTTTTGTTTTTTTTTAACTTTAAAACAAATTTTATTGAAGTATAATTAATGTACAATTAAATGCAGCCCTCTTATGAGGCACATGTGTGGCTCAGTCAGTTAAGCATCTGACTCAATTTCGGTTCAGGTTATGATCTCATGGTTGTGAGATCAAGCCCCATGCTCAGTGGGGAATCTGCTTCAGATTCTCTCTCACCCTCTCCCTCTGCTCCTCCCCTCATACTGTCTTTCTCTCTCAAATAAATAAATAAATAAATCTTAAATGCAGCCCTCTTACATGTACAGGTGAGTGAGTATTGACAAATGTATATACCTGTGTACCCACTTCTACAATCAAGGTATAGAAGAATACTTCCATTACTCCCCTAAATTATCTGGTTTTCCTTTGTAGTTAGTCCCCCCCACCATAGCCTCAGGCAATACCTGGCCTACTTTTTGGAATTATAGACTAGGTTTGGTTTGTTATTGTTCTAGAATTTTATATAAATGGAATCATAGAATATACTCTTATATTTGGCTTATTTAATTCAGCATGGAGATCTAATTAAAGTGAGATTTGTTCCTATAGAAAAGGCATTGTCACTTATACAAAGTCTTTTTTTAGTTAGGGCTTTGAAAACTACCAGATTGTGTAGGAAAAGTGAGTTAAGGGACAGAGATTACTATATACCTACATCGTTCTGTGTAGCGTGGGCATGGCCTTGGTGACTCATTCCAGGTGATGAACATTTAAGATGCATGGCTGAGGGTGGCTCCTTCAGAGAGTATAATTAATGCCTCTCACTCCATTATGCTGTCATGTCTTTGAGTGAATTCTTCACTTGGATTCAACTGGGAACATGGTAGGACAAGTTTTTGTGGGTTGCCCCTCTTTATTTCTTAGGGTATATCAGTTTTGTATTTTCCTTTAGTGCTGGGGATAAGCAAAGAAAATGTCTAATGGATCATCTTTTGAAATTCCCAGTTACTGTGTTTGGTTGTGTCCAAAATAATTACCCTAAAATATGCATAATTTTTTGTTAGGCATTTTGGGGTATGAAAGAAACTTAAGTTACAAGCCTTGCTCTAGAAAAGCATGTATATACATTGGAGTGGGATTTGTGAAAAAAAGTTAGGTGTTTACCTAGACCTTGAAAATTGGTAATATTTTAGAAAGCATTCTAAGGCATTCTAAGATGAGGGGGGAAAGTTTTGATAAAGGCTAAAAAGTTGGAAGGATATAGAGGAAATTGGCAAGACGGGTTAATATGTGTTGTATACCATATAATCTGTTTTATCCATTGCACTGGAAGTAACGTGAGAACAGAGATGCTGCCTTCCTCCACTCTATTTGCTGCATTTAGCACAGTGCTAGGTACATAGTAGGTGCTCAATAAATATTGGCTGAAGAAATGAAGGGGTGCATGGAATTTCATGTCAAGCACTGGGCCTAGTGTGGAGTAGCTCTGTGTCTCTACTGTGCCTACACAGTTAAGAACCAAGACCAATCCTTGTTTAAGTAATGAGCAGAATTGCATTTGACTCCTGAGAATATGAAAACCATGTAGGAGGCAGCACTGCCCCCTCTAAGCTCTGAGGAACACTAAACCTAAAAACTCTATTTCAAAAAAATGACAGAGACCCAATTCGTTCAACCTGAAACTTAATGTTTCTGTTAATATATACTTTAAAATTGAAATAACTTTATGGGTCCTTCAGAGGAATCTGTCGAAGAATCTATCCTTTTATGGGAAAGTTGAGTTTATTTACAAGTTCTCAAGACTTTCTCTTTTTTTTTATTATGTTATGTTAATCACCATACATTATATCATTAGTTTTTGTTGTAGTGTTCCATGATTCATTGTTTGCGTATAACACCCAGTTCTCCATTTAGTACGTGCCCTCTTTAATACCCCTCACCAGGCTAACCCATCCCCCATCCCAAGACTTTTTCTTTTTTAAGAGGGCTCCACACCCAGCATGGAGTCCAACATGGGGCTTGAACCCAGGACCCTGAGATGAAGACCTGAGCTGAGATCAAAAGTCAGGTGCTCTTGGTTAACTGAGCCACCTAGGTGCCCCTCTCAAGACATCTTACTTTCTAATACTTTAAGGGAAAAAAATCAGAATAAGATTAGTCATCAGAAACAATAAGTTATTACAGGGGTATGAGAGAGAATAAGGTAAAATAGAGAAGAATATCCATATCTGTGCCCTTACCATGTGTCAACAAACTGGCTCTTTAAAAAGTATGACCATTTAATTTAATGTTTATCCTAGACAAAGCCGTAAATTCCTTGAAAAGAAGCAAGCCTTAATTTGGGAGTTAATTATTCTTTGTACAAGGACTATTGTTTCCGATCCACACTGAATCTGAATTCTTACTGAGGGAGAAAAAGTGCACTGATTAATTTATTTTGAAAAATTTGTAAGTTTCATTCTAAAAAAACTCCTGGCACTTCTATAATTTCACTCCTGCTTTTAGTTTAATTATGTTTTAAATGTCATTTAGAACGTGCATGTTACTGGTAAATATCTCTCCTCATGAAATTATCTGGAGTTACTAAACACAAATAATCAAGCAAGGTCTTTTTGTTTTTCAAGTTTTTAATTTAAATTTTAGTTAATTAACATATAGTGTAATACTGGCTTCAGAATTTAGTGCAGGGTCTTAAACTGCTGCCTTTACTTGGGACTGAGTTTTTCAAATTGTTTGAATTGGTGTCAAACATTAGCAAATAAGTCTGAAAGCATGAATGGAAGATGTCCAATCCCAGCAGTAAAACCTAGGAATTTTCACATCAGAGATTATCAGTTTTCCTTTGCTATAAGGATGAGTAGAGAAAGAAATTTTCTTTTGTAAAACTGGTACTAAAATTTTATAAGATTCCATAGAAAAGAGTAATTTCTCATGACATATGAGAGTTCTATTCATTCTAAGTTTAAAGATGAAATGTCCTGTTCCAAAATTAGTCTGTAATTGGGTTAAATTTTCTCCAGTAGTTCATCATTATTTGTTGGTTAATTATCATATTTCAAAAATATTACTTTGTGGAGTCAGTGGAAAAATTTCCTTGTCCTAACTGTGGGTGGTCATTGAGTATATTATAAAATATTGCTCAGTGCAGTATTAGTATAGTTGTCCCAAGATACTTCATATGAAAATTTCTTAGTTTAACTAATCTGTATTATCTTCTTGGTATTTTAATAACTGAATTTACAATAATGAAGACAGACCTTCCTCTTCTCTGTTCTATAAAAAATTTAGATATACCTAGTGTTGTTCATAGTCATGCCCTGTACCTTTCTCCCTAAATATCTTTGCTTACATTTTTCCCTCTGCCTAGAATGTATTTTATCTTGTCAAAATCCAACTCATCTTTTAAGATCCATTTATATTCTTTTATTCCTACTAACAAGTGGTAACTACATGTCCTGAAACTTTGTTATTTGCAATTTCTTTTCACATTTATCATATTCTGCTTTTTATTTATTTGTATTGAACATCAACTTTTAACCATACCATGAACTAGGCCACTGCTGAGTTTATATTGTGATGGGAAAGGCATATAATTTAACATACTATTACAATAAAGGATGATATCTCTACTCAACATAGGGTCTAACTGGAACAATTAGGCAAGAAAAATAAATAAAAAGCATCCAAATTGGAAATGAAGAAGTGAAACTCTATTTGCAAATGTCTTGAGTTTGCTTATAGAAAACCCTAAGCAATAGATGCATAAAAACTATTAGAACTTATAAATGAATTCAGCAAAGTTGCAAAATACAAGGTCAACATACAAAAATTAGTTGCATTTCTATAAACTGGCAATGAACAATCTGAAAATGAAATTAAGAAAACAATTTCATTTATGATACCATAAAAAGAATGAACTATTTAGTAATAAATCTAACAAAAGAAATATATACTTAACCACTGAAAATTATGAAACATTATTGAATAAATTAAAGAAAACCTAAGTAGAGGGGAAAATGTTTCATGTTCATGGATTAGAAGATTTACTGTGGTTAATATGATAATTTCCAAGTCGACCTACTGATTCAATACAATCCATCTCAAAACCTACACTACCTTTTTGCAGAAATTGACAAGCTGATCCAGAAACCCACATGGAAATTCAAAGGAACCAGAGTAGCTAAAACAATCTTGAAAAAAAGAGAACAAAATTGGATGACTCAAACTACCTGATATCAGAACACACTACAAAGCTACAGTAAACAATACAATGTGGTATGATCTATTAATATAGACCAGTGGAATACAGTCTGGTAATAAACCCTTGTATTTTTGGCAAATTGATTTTTGACAAAGGTGCTAAAAACATTCTTTGGGGAAAGAATAGTGTTTTGAACAAACAGTTTTGGAACAACTGGGTATGTACATGGAAAAGAATGATGTTGAATTTTTCCCTCAGACCATATACAATAATTAATGCCATATGAATTATAGACTTGTAAAAGCTAAATGTAAGAGCTAAAATTGTAAAACTCTTAGAGGAGAACATAGGCCAAAATTTTTGAGATCTTGAATTAGGCAACGATTTCTTACAAATGATATGAAAAGCACAAGTGACAAAAGAAAAAATAAATTGTGGCAGGATATCTGCCCAAAGATGTCCATATTCAAAACCCAAAACCTGTGGTTACCTCACATGATAAAAGGGACTTTGCAGATGTGATTAAATTAAGGATCTCAACATGGGGAGAGTATTTTAGATTATCTGGGTGGACCAAGTGTAAACACAAGGATCCTTGGAAAAACAGGATGCAGGAGCATCAGAGTCAGAGGTAGAATTGTGAAGACAGAAGCAGAATTTTGAGTGAGGTGGGACCATAAGCCAATAAATGCGTGCAATATCTAGAAGTTGGAAGAGGCAAGGAAACAGATTCTCCTAGGAGCCTTCAGAAGTAATGCAGCCCTGCCAACACCTTGATTTTTACCTATTGAGACCCATTTTAGACTTTGATGTTTACAATTATAATACAATAATTTTGTGTTGGTTTAAACCATTAAGTTTGTGGTAATTTGTTATAGCAGCAGTAGAAACCTAATACATTGATAAATTGGACTTCATTAAAATTAAATATTTGTGCTTCAAAGGATAATATCAAGTAAGTGAAAGCTTCCAAAATGGAGAAAATATTTGCAAATCATATATCTGATGAGTTGTATCCAGAAAATATGAAAGACTCTTACATTTAACCAAAAAAGACAAATAACCCAATTACAAAGTGAGCAAAGGATCCAAATACACGTTTCTTTAAGGAAGATAAAAAATGGTCAATAAGCACATGAAAAAAATTCTCAACATCATTAGTCATTAAGGAAATGCAAAGGAAACCACAATGAGACACCACTTCATAACCACTATGATGGCTATAATAAAAAAGATGGACAATAACAAGTGTTGGCAAAGATGTAAGAAATTGGGAGTGCCTGGGTGGCTTAGTCGGTTAAGCGGCTGCCTTTGGCCTGGGTCATGATCCCAGGGTCCTGAGATCAAGCCCTACGTCAGGCTCCCTGCTCAGCGGGGAGCCTGCTTCTCCCTCAGCCTGCTGCTCTGCCTACTTGTGCTCTGTCTCTCTCTGTCAAATAAATAAATAAAACCTCAAAAAAAAAAAAGATGTAAGAAATTGGAACCTTCATACATTGTTGGTGGAAATGTAAAATGAGTCAGCTATTTTGGAAAATGGTTGTTTGATCCTCAAAATTGTAAAGACAGAATTACTTGTGATCCACTAGTTCTGTTCTTTGTTATATACCCAAGAATTTAAAACATATTTTTACACAAAAACTTGTACATGAATATTCACAATGGCTTCATTTTAATATTCCAAAAGTAGAAGCAACCCAAAATATCTATCAACTTGTGAATGGATAAATAAAATGTGCACTATCCATACAATGGAAAATTATTCAGTAATAAAGTAATGATGTAAGCTGCAATATGGATGAAATTTGCAAACATGCTAAGTGAAAGAAGGCAGTCACAAAAGGCTACGTATTTTATGTTTCTATTTATAAGAAATGTCCCAAATAGACAAATTCATAGAAAGGAGATCAGTGGTGCCAGAGATGGAGAGTATGTGGCAGAAATAGGGAGTGACTACTACTGAGTATGGGGTTTCTTTTGGAAGGGATGAAAATATTCTAGAATTAGTGGTGATGGGTGCCAAACTTTGTGAAATTGTGTAAACTACTGAATTGTACACAATAAAAGGTAAAATTTATGGTATGTGAATTATGTCCCAATAAAGGTGTTATTAAAGATATGAAAAATTAAATAAGTTTAAGGGCAATAAGTCTGGCAGGAAAAGTGTGAAGTGCTGCCAGAACCTCAGAGTACCATCCCAACATGACTTGGCATGTTATGGTAGGCTTATTTATTAGAGAGATATCTAAGTTGGAATATAAAGTAATTTGCTTATTCATATTATATTCTCCTGAAATCTGTGAACTCCCCTTATGACAAGGACTATATTTCTGTGAGATGTGGTATCAGATAAGAGAGCAGTTGAAGGGAATAAGACAATAGGACACATAGTCAAGCCTCTACCAGCTAGATGTGTTTTATGTTAGAGGAGTAGATTCAGCTATATGGCTAGAAGTAAGGAATCCAAGAATTATAGCTATCTATAGTCAGGATTAAGGTGCTGAGTTCCAAGAGAAAGACAACGTAGTATAGCCAGTGGCTATCAAGAAAGTTTGAACATGACTGGTGGTTGGGGACAGGATGTTTTTAAGAAAGTGTTATTGCATAGAGCAAAGGAGGTCTCAGTCCTAAAATGTACGTGGGAGGCCACTTAAAGAAGACTCTGAAATGGCCAGCCCAGGTCCCCTTGGCACTGGGGACAGTGTCCTCATATTGATATCCTCCATAAGCTTCTATGACATTTTGCTTGAAGAGTGTTCTTTCAGTCCTCATAGAATAACAGGAAATGCTTGAGGATGGACCTACCCTGGAGCTGCCCTCCCAGCCACTAACAAATGGACATTGAATCATAAATATTCCAAATTCCTTGGAAGGGACAACTCTGAGAAGTGTCCCATACTGTCATCTAAAAGTGCCCAGTGGAGCTGAGTCCCTGATTCCTGCAGAAATAACCTATTCTTTAATGCATACCATATTGGTTTGCTTCTGTTTCTTGTCTTGTTTTTCTATTTCCATACTGATTCTTCCTAGGATCATCTTACAAAAAACTCAGTTATACTCATATCCTTACATATGGGTCAGCATCTGGAAAAATCATTTCAGATACCACCAAAGCAAGGACTGTGAGTTAGGACATAAGGGATCAATAAGAGTGATAAACTAAATCTCACTGACTAACATGAGTGGGTAGGGTAGAGCATGAAGATATGTTCTTAGGGTCGTGGCAAAAGAAGTACTAAGGACAGTCTGATGCCATTGGTTAATGCTGGCCACCACTTCTTTAGGGAATAGTCACTTGAAAGAAGAAACAAGCTTACTTTAGCTAAGATCAAGTTGAAAATGGAAATATTATTAAGAAGGGTAATATAATAGCTATGGTTTCTATCTGACCAGTCTCCCTCCTTCCCCATTCCAGTAACAGACCTCACTCACCCTCTAGAACTCAAGAGTGAACGTGTGACCTAGGTTGGACCAGTTCTAGTAGCTTCCCCTCCCATCTGTAGTGATTGGTTCCAAACTGCCCCTTTCTTGGTCCATTCAGGCTGCTATAACAAAATACCATAAACTGAGATGGCTTTTAAACAAGTTTATTTCTCACAGTTCTGGAGGTTGGGAAGTCTAGGATGTGGTGCTGGCAAATTTGGTGTATGATGAAGGTCCACTTTCTGGTTCATCAATGGCTGTGTTTCTACTCTGTCCTCATATCGCAGAAAGGGCGAAGGAGCTTTCTGGGGTCTCTTTTATTAATGATGCTAATCTCATTTATGAGGGCCTTGCTTTCATAACCTAATTGCCTTCCAAAGGCCCTACCCCGAAACACCATTATTTTGGGGATGTGAAGTACAGTCATTGTGAGGTACACAGCCTATAGCACTGATCAATTAAAAACCTCACAGAAATGTAAACTGAGGCTAAGAAAGTGCATGTTTCTTGCCTCTTCTTTTGCTAAATGGTTTGCTAAAATTGAATGATGTAAGCCTGGAGCTGTGGGACTGATGAAAGCCATATACAATGGAAAAAAATTAGAACAATGTACAAAGGGATATAATGAAGACAGGAAGAGAGAGGTAGGGAGAGGGAAATTGATTCTGAAAATGAAAGGGAATTAATGAATTATGGCAGTCTATTAGACACTCTCTACTTCCTTGTCACGGGAACCAATCAGTCACTTCTTTTTGGCTTTCATCAGTTTACGTTGGGTCTATGAATTGCAACTGAGTGTCCTAACTATTAAATAACTATCTTTCCTAAGGACTTAACTGTGTGTCAGACTGTCTTCTCAGTACTGTGTATATATATATTCTCATTTAATCCTTACAGCAGCTTTGTAAGATATGTATTCTCCATTTTATTGATAAAAAGACTGAGGTTTAGAGTTAAGTAGTTTGCTCAAGCTTAGATAGTTGTTAGTGGTGGAAGCAGGATCTTAAACATAAAGTACAAGTTCTTTCATTACCCAGCATTGTTCTGGGAGCTAAGCTGTGCTAATGCCTCAGAGAGAATGTTGGCAAACCTACATCTGGAGATTTGGAGAAAAGGCAGCCATCACAGTTCATACATAGTTTTGTTCTCTAGGATACCTGTATGTTGTCTTTCAAATAGTCATTTATTTTTCAACATATTGTCATTGAATGCCAAATTACCCATGTAGAAAAGAGATCCTAACTTCAACAGATTTTATTCAACCAGGAAGGGATATACCTGTATACATACACATTTTTAAAAGTGTGTTCAAGTCTGGGCATTGTGATTTAAGTCCATATTCATGGTTATAAGGAGCATTCAGGAGGAAATAAGTTTTTACTCGAGTAGGGAAATAGGATTCAGAAAAAGCTTTATAGAATGGAGTCTGGATGTGAATAAATCTGTGCTATTCAGGGTGAAGAGGAAGACATTCCAAGGAGAGAAAGTAAGTGGCAAAACATGAAGCCATAAAACAGAATTCACATTATGGGAACTGTAAGGAGTCAGTGTGGCTGAGTTGTGGGGTATTGATGGGACGTAGGCAATGATTAATTCATGGAAGAACTTCTGTGTAATTCTAAGAAGTTTGAACTCCCTCCAGTAGAAAAGAAGGAACCATTAAAAGTTTGCATTCACAAAGATGACATGCAAAGATAGCCTTAAAAATGGAAGGTGATTTTGACATAAGCAAGATGAGAGATGAAGAAGCAATTTAGAAGACTCTGTGATAGTTCAGACAGGAGACTCTAAGTTTCTGAATCAACATTGCAGGAGAGGGAAAGAGGGGAGGGGATGGATGGAGATGTTGAGGAATTTAAATGTGAGTTTTTATTTCTGAAATGTGGAATTTGGTTATCTCTACTGCAATAGAACAATGCTTTCCTCCATATAATGTTTATAAGTAAAGTTATATCTTATTTTTGGTTCCAGTCCTAAGATTATCTCTACATTGCAAAATATTATCAGTAAGCAAGTACTGATTGAACAACCATCATGTGCCAGGTTGAAGGTTAATCTGTAACAAACAATTAGATGGTTATTCACAGGTGTGATCATGTTTTACACTGTGTAACATACATTAAAAAAACAACAACAGTGATTGCCAGGAGAGACCACATTTGGTTCACATTTGTGTTTTCACTCCTTAATACTATTCCTAGATAATAGAAGGTGCACAGTATATGCTTGTTCGATGAAGGAGAGATGCACAAATTTCACAGAATTGCTGGATTAAAAAAATGAAAAGTTTTATAAAAAATGGATTATTTCATTATTTAAATAAACACCTATATGTTTCTCAAATATCCAGCCTCTTGTCATCAGGAAGGCAACTAGCTAAGGTAGTTACTTTTTATCCAGATACTTTGAAACTATGAAAATACAGACTACAGGCTAATCAACAATAAGTAATTTAATTGCCCGGTGCCTCAGTTTACTCATTAGAATAGTTGGGATGAGATTGTTTTCCCTCTACATTAGTAAGATGTGTTGAGGATTATTTGGGTTTAAAATAATTAAAAATAAGTCTGAATGGATGACTAAGCTCTTCAGAGAAAATGCTGTTTACACACAAGGTAATCATTTCAACTTCTAAAGTTGGCTAATAAAGAATTTGTCTTAGAAAGTAATCACATGTGGGTACCTGGGTGGCTCAGATGGTTAAGCGTCTGCCTTCAGCTCAGGTCATGTTCCCAGAGTCCTGGGATAGAGTCTCGCATCGGGCTCCCTGCTCAGTAGGGAGCCTGCTTCTCCCTCTGCCTCTCTCTCTCTCTGTGTCTCTTATGAATAAATAATTAAAATCTTAAAAAAAAAAGAAAGTAATCACATGTTATCTGGGGATCATATTTTGGCTTGAAAATAGCTACAGTTTTATATTATTTTAATCCAAGATCCAAACATAGGGATTTAAATAAGGAGTAGGTAGTCATTAATAAACAGATATATTTAAAATCTACCATTTTCTCCATCCTTCTGAGAGTTAAACGTAGATGATTTTGTTCCTGGGACCTAAAATTTTCATCAGTTTTTCAAGGTAGAGAGTATTCAGCATATGTATTTGGAATACAAATATGTTTCAATAAAATCTTGATAATTCAACACCCCAAAGTCTGGTACACTAAAGTCTCCAAAAATAAATTAGAGATCAATTACATAGTTTTAATGAGAATTGTCAAGGTGAATCAAGGGCTCCAGTTCACATTTAAACCAGGGGTTGTAAAGCTCTCTCTTGCCACTGGATAGCTGCTGCTTGTCATTCAGAGCTCAGTGTAAATCTCACCTGAGAGAGATGTTTTCCTCAGCCATCTAATCTAGCGCCTCTCTCTCACAGCATTCTGTCTTAAGTCTCTACACCACACTGCATTTATTCATTTATTTACTTGCACATTATCTGTTTCTCCTCAAGCTCTGTGAGACTGGAGACCTTCTCTGTCTTGCTTTATGTCTCTCTGTTGCCCAAAACAGTGTATTGTGGGTTCTTGGTAAAAGTTTATTGAGTTAATGAGATAGGAATAAAAAAATCACAATTTGGATCTATTGTCTTTAGAATAAATATCTTAAGTTTTCACAAGGTGGTGTTATTTACCCACCAAAGAGAGTGCTGTGGCAAGCACAATAAGGTGCACAATAAGATGCTCAGTTGCTGTAGTTAGAAGTTAATAGGAAACAATTAAATATGACAAAGCAGTTGAAGTAGTGACTAATTCTGAATTAAGAGAAATATTTTGAATAATGCTATAATATAAAGGGTGCTGATAAAATATAATTTTATTAATAATATAAAAGAACTTCAAAGAATACTGATTTATCTGTTGATTTGCTAATTTGTTTGGGTTGAAAGATGGTCATGGAGCACAAGCCTAGCAACTATACATGCTGCATTCAACTTTTATTTAAAGTAAACAAAGGAAAAGGTGTTACATAGATTGCATTTAGAGTGAATGTAAGTTATACTATTCTATAATCATTGTTATCTCAAATTTATATTAAAAATATAAATTATTATAATTGTTAAAAATAGATAAGAAACCAAGACATAGAGTGATGAAAAGTGGTTAAAAACAAAATCCATATAGAGCGGAAATGAATTTAGCATATAATTTAGAAACATTTCTATCAAAAGCATTGAAACTTTCAGTGTGAAACAATTCATACTTGTTCACATGTAAAAGTCATTTATTCTCAATATCACATCCTAAAAATGCAAATTTATTTGGACTCCCTTTTTGCTGTTGCATTGTTTATGGAAGATCTTGAATGAAGTGTTGAGGTCCATTTTTATTGCATTCATGGAAGACTGGCCATTGGAAGGATGCCCCAGCCCTTCCTTCCTCCTGCTTTCACTTCCCATTTCCTACCCAGGCCCTTATACAGGCTGTGTCATATTAATATTGTCAGTAATTAAGACACAGGTAATGAAAACAATAATAATATCATACCTAACATTTGCTGGATGCTTACTGTATACCAAGCATTATATTAAGGATTGTAGGTCTGTTATCTTACATAGTCTTCACAATAATAATAATAATAAGATAGGTACTATTGTTATGCCAATATTACAATTGAATAACTAGGTTTGTGGAAATTAGCTTACTGAAGGTCCATCTTATTTCAGAGCTTGCATTCTTAACTACCGTTGTTTTGCTTATTGTGGTGAATGTAGTTCAAGTCAGAATGAGGGGAATGAATATGGAGAATAATTCTTGAAATACAGTGTATATTAGTCAGGTTTATATAATAATGGGCCCTAACTCACAATTTGAAAATTTCAGAGACTTATAAAAACAAAAACATTCATTTTCCCCTTTGGTTCAAGTCACTCCACATATTTTCATTTTGGAACTGGTAGCTAATGGGGCATACTCTTCCAATGGAGGAGCAAAAGAGCAGAAGAATTTTGTACTGACTATAGCCTGTACTCTAAATAGGGAAACTGTCACTTCTATTCAGAGTCCAGTGATCAACACAAGTCACGTGACCAAGCCCAACATCAATGAAGCAAGAAAGTGTACTTCTCCCACAGAATGAGAATTGTGAGTGGGATGAAGTCCCGTCTGTATTTTCATATGGCAGAACCTTCTTTGTTCTCCCCATGTTTCTCATCTCTGTGGATCCCATCAACGTTCTCATTCCTTTTAAAAGACTCTATTTGAACATATTCTCATAAAACCTTGAGTGTTCACAATCCTCAGTTCTCCTCAAATAATCAAAATAGTGGTGATCCTCAACCAAGGGCTGGGTTATTAGAAACTTAAAGATTGGGTAAAGTTAGTAGAAATGCTGCCTACTCCTGCCCTCAGATCTTGTTGAGAACTGCTTTCCTAAAAATACTGCTTTCCTCTATTTAGGAAGTAGGCCCCCTTGAAGAAAGTAACATAGGGTAATTTGGAGACTGAGTTTTCTTTCTTATATGGCCATGGAGATACATGGTTAGGACTTTCATTAGCTCGAAAGCTGAATTAAGGGACAAAATCATGCAAAAAGCAAATTCCTGAAAAAATGTGAGGCATTATGATAACTTGAAAGTACTTCCTGATTTCAGATGATTAAAATCTTGCTTTACTCAGTTATTAGCCATCGTGGCTTTAAATTTATTAGCAGTCATTTTTCTTTTCTAAAACAGTATGAGTTAGAGAAGTCGGCTGGGCCAGGCAACTGCTGATGTGCCTCTTTGATGTGGGCCCTGGGGAGAGGGTTGGCTAAGAGGCAACAGGCAACGTGTTATGTAGCAGAAGCATTATTCCTCATAATTACAAACCATGGGGCAGGAAAACCAGTGCCTTATTCTGACTTAAAACCTCAGGAAGGTATAAATCCCTATTGTTTCAAAGAAAAAAGAATGGCTTCCAAGGGACACATTGGCATTTTTTTTCTTCGTGCTTTTAAATATGTAGAAAACTCATACATTCTACTCTTCAGAGATTACTGACTAGTGAATATTTTCTCTTTCTATTCCTTTTCCACAATTTCATATTGTTTATTGATATGGTTTATAACAGTATGTCGAGTAGAATCCTATTTATATGGTTACATTGTGTGAAAACTAACTCATGTAAAACTTGAATTTTGGAGAGTAAAAGAAATATGAAAAAATAAAAATAAATTAGAGAAGGCGCCTGGGTGGCTCAGTTGGTTGGGCGACTGCCTTCGGCTCAGGTCATGATCCTGGAGTCCCGGGATCGAGTCCCGCATCGGGCTCCCTGCTCAGCGGGGAGTCTGCTTCTCCCTCTGACCCTCTTCCCTCTCGTGCTTTCTATCTCTCTCATTCTCTCTCTCTCTCTGAAATAAATAAATAAAAAAAAAACAATTTAAAAAATAAATTAGAGTAAAATAAAATAAATATAAAATAGAGTAAAATGAAATAAACAAAATAGAATAAAATAAATATAAATGCAAATAAGGTAGAGATGTGTTCAAATAATTGTTCTATCATTAATTGTGATGTAAATTTAATAGAGAAACGCAATTTCCTTGGATCTGCTTCCCCATCCGTAATATGAGAATTATAATTTCTCCTTCTTGGACCTACCTTATAAATTAAATAATAGCATAATGCCTTATGTATAGTAATAGGTGTCTAATTTTTGTCTCTTTATAAAAAACTGTTTTAACTAGAAAATGGACATACAGAAAGAACTGTCTACCCTCTGTATACCATTAGGGTCCATTGGATCCAATTTTAGCTTTTAGTGTCTTTTGAGAGCAATTCTAACTCTTTATAAGAATTTATATATCATGACTTTTATAGTTTCATAGAGGTCTTCCAAAGGAAAAAGAGAAATTTACATTTTTTTAATTAGAATAAAACTCATCCTATCTTGTAATTATCATATGAATCCATTGAGCCCTCTAAGATATATTATGGGATTTTAGTAATATTATTTTTCCCGTACCTTGAAACATTTTGCTATTTCATCATCCTAAGAGTTAATTCAATATTCATCTTGTATTCTCAACAATTCCAAAGAAGACTTAAAAATATAAAATTAAAAGGGAAGATGCTTCACAATTAAATGAATCAGAAGATGAATGAAAAGAGACAGCACTATAGACTTCAATGATGTTGCTGAAATTTTTTATGTAAGTGAAATCTCAGAGCATGAATCTTCAGATTATGATATTCTAGATAAATTTTCTCCAAATCAAGAATAAGTGTATGAATAATGCATTTTTAAGGACACAAATATATATGGCCTTTTCACCTCATTAGCCATTCAACTGGAAGGACTTATTCATATAATACTTTACTACAAAAACCCAATCCATCCCATTTTGATAAAAGTTTATCTTTTACAATATTCATATCCCAAAATTCACTTAAGAAAAAGGTTGATATGTTCAAATTCTTGTTATAAATTATAATAAAGTTTTTCACTATTTTCTTACCCTTCTGTAAAATTATTTATAAAACTTAAAAATATATATTAAAAGGGGTGCCTGGGTGGCTCAGTTGTTCAACGTCTGCCTTTGGCTCAGGTCATGATCCCAGGGTCCTGGGATCGAGCCCTGCCTTGGCTCTCTGCTCAGTGGGAAGCCTGCTTCTCCCTCTCCCACTCCCCCTGATTGTGTTCCCTCTCTTGCTGTGTCTCTCTCTGTCAAATAAATAGGTAGAATCTTAAAAAAAATATGTGTGTGTGTGTGTGTGTGTGTGTGTGTGTGTGTGTGTGTGTGTGTGTGTGTGTATAAATTGGAGGCAGATGGTAAATGGTGATGACTAATTTTCCTGGCATAATAAGGGTAAGATATTCATATACTTTGGGGCGCCTGGGTGGCTCAGTTGTTTAAGGGTCCTGACTCTTGATCTCAGCTCAGGTCATTATCTCAGGGTTGCGAGATTGAGCCCTGTGTTGGGAGCCTGCTTAAGATATTTTCTCTCCCTCTCCCTCAGCCCCTTCCCCCCCTCCCCAAGAAAAGATACTCATATACTTTAACCTAATATTGTAACCCCAGAAATTTGTCCTGAGAAAATATTTCAACCCAAGCAAGAGGAAATTCACTGTAGTACCAAATGGAAACAAGTAAATGTATAACATATAAAATGCTTTAATAAATTATGGTTTACCAACAGGATGGTACATCATATAGCCTCGAATAATGATAATTATGAAGACTATGGAAATTTAGAAAAATATTTATGATGCTAAATAAAAACAACAGTATGTTAATGTATACATAATGATTATAGATGGACTAAAAAGAAAAACATTAACCATGTTGTCCTTCAATTATGAAAAAGAAAGCAAATTATCAAAATTAGCTAAGCTTAATTCTGCTCTTAATCATGTCTTACTCTCATTGCTTGGTTGTAGAGCTGAACTCAGATTTTGAAAATTTCCACAAAGTAGAACTTCATCATGTTTATGGGACATTATGAAGTCACTTTGGTTAAATAGGTTATTTCTACCCTCTACTTCTGTCTCCTGTCTCGTTTAACTTCCTTCTTCCCAGAGATATGCACTATAACTTGAGTTATTTTGCAGATTTTCCTCAAGAATACTCTGGGTAAGCAAGAAAGTGTATCGACTTTCAAAGAAGGCCAGCACATTTGTTCTAAATTTGAGAAACTAAAGAATTTCATTTGATGCTCAATTGTGTATTCTTGCCTGCTTTTTCCCCTTCCTAGTTAGGTTGTAAGTTTTTTGGAGGCAGAGCTGGTTTCCCAGTTCATATATGAGATGTGGTAAAAACCCACACAAATATTTCTCAGATTGAATAAATTTAAATGCTTCTGAGAATAAACCTGGTGTGATGAGAACAACACATCTTGAGACAAAGAGGTGTGACTGAAGAAAACAGATTTCTTGAAAACCTGAAATGTGCCAGTCATGAGGATGAAAATTCTATATCTATTCTTACACTGATTTTCACTGAATTTTGTAAAATACATATTTTCACCCATATTTTTAATAGATGATAAAGTTTAGGCCCCAAAATGTTATATCACACTGCTGTTCAATATCACACTGCTGTTAAGTTTCCGGGCCAAAATTCTAATACTAGTCTACGTGTCCACACATGGTCAACTCCATACTGTGAAAAAGTAGAGAAACAGAAAAATATTGCTTCCTGCATAGGCTGTTTTTTTTTTTTTTAATTTTTTTTATTCTTATGTTAATCACCATATATTACATCATTAGTTTTTGGTGCAGTGTTCCATGATTCCTTGTTTGTTCATAACACCCAGTGCTCCATGCAGAACGTGCCCTCCTCAATACCCATCACCAGGCTAACCCATCCCCCTACCCCCCTCCCCTCTAGAACCCTCAGTTTGTTTTTCAGAGTCCATCATCTCTCATGGTTCGTCTCCTTCTCTGACATACTCCCCTTTTCTTCCTCTCCTGTTATCTTCTTCTTTTTCTTTTTTCTTAAAATATGTTGCGTTATTTGTTTCAGAAGTACAGAACTGTGATTCAACAGTCTTGCACAATTCACAGCGCTCACCGTAGCACATACCCTCCCCAATGTCTATCACCCAGCCACCCCATCCCTCCCACCCCCAACCACTCCAGTAACACTCAGTTTCTTTCCTGAGATTAAGAATTCCTCATATCAGTGAGGTCATGTGATACATGTCTTTCTCTGATTGACTTATTTCACTCAGCATAACACCCTCCAGTTCCATCCACGTCGTTGCAAATGGCAAGATCTCATTCCTTTTGATGGCTGCATAATATTCCATTGTGTATATATACCACATCTTCTTTATCCATTCATCTGTCGATGGGCATCTTGGCTCTTTCCACAGTTTGGCTATGGTGGACATTGCTGCTATAAACATTGGGGTACACATACCCCTTCGGGTCCCTACATTTGTATCTTTGTGGTAAATACCCAGTAGTGCAATTGCTGGATTGAACGGTAGCTCTAATTTCAACTGTTTGAGGAACCTCCATACTGTTTTCCAGAGGGGTTGCACCAACTTGCATTCCCACCTACAGTGTAGGAGGGTTCCCCTTTCTCCACATCCCCGCCAACATCTGTCGTTCCCTGACTTGTTAATTTTAGCCATTCTGACGGGTGTGAGGTGGTATCTCATTGAGGTTTTGATTTGGATTTCCCTGATGCTGAGCGATGTTGAGCACTTTTTCATGTGCCTGTTGGCCATTTGGATGTCTTCTTTGGAGAAATGTCTGTTCATGTCTTCTGCCCATTTCTTGATTGGATTATTTGTTCTTTGGGTGTTGAGTTTGATAAGTTCTTATATAGATTTTGGATACTAGCCCTTTATCTGATATGTCATTTGCAAATATTTTCTCCCATTCTGTCGGTTGTCTTTTGGTTTTGTGGACTGTTTCTTTTGCTGTGCAAAAGCTTTTTATCTTGATGAAATCCCAATAGTTCATTTTTGCCCTGGCTTCCCGTGCCTTTGGCGATGTTTCTAGGAAGAAGTTGCTGCGGCTAAGGTCGAAAAGGTTGCTACCTGTGTTCTCCTTTAGGATTTTGATGGACTCCTGTCTCACGTTTAGGTCTTTCAACCATTTGGAGTCTATTTTTGTGTGTGGTGTAAGGAAATGGTCCAGTTTCATTCTTCTGCATGTGGCTGTCCAATTTTCCCAACACCATTTGTTGAAGAGACTGTCTTTTTGCCATTGGACATTCTTTCCTGCTTTGTCAAAGATAAGTTGACCATAGAGTTGAGAGTCCATTTCTGGGCTCTCGATTCTGTTCCATTGATCTATGTGTCTGTTTTTGTGCCAGTACCATACTGTCTTGATGATGACAGCTTTGTAATAGAGCTGGAAGTCCGGAATTGTGATGCCGCCAGCTTTGCTTTGCTTTTTCAGTATTCCTCTGGCTATTCTGGGTCTCTTCTGGTTCCATACAAATTTTAGGATTATTTGTTCCATTTCTTTGAAAAAAGTGGATGGTATTTTGATGGGGATTGCATTGAATGTGTAGATTGCTCTAGGTAGCATTGACATCTTCACAATGTTGATTCTCCCAATCCATGAGCATGGAACGTTTTTCCATTTCTTTGTGTCTTCTTCAATTTCTTTCATGAGTATTTTATAGTTTTCTGAGTACAGATCCTTTGCCTCTTTGGTTAGATTTATTCCTAGGTATCTAATGGTTTTGGGTGCAATTGTAAATGGGATCGACTCCTTGATTTGTCTCTCTTCTGTCTTGTTGTTGGTGTATAGGAATGCCACTGATTTCTGTGCATTGATTTTATATCCTGCTAATTTACTGAATTCCTGTATGAGTTCTAGCAGTTTTGGGGTGGAGTTTTTTGGGTTTTCCACATACAGTATCATATCATCTGCAAAGAGTGAGAGTTTGACTTCCTCTTTGCCGATTTGGACTGCATAGGCTGTTTTTTAAGATTGAGGACACTTATACAATTAAATGTTAAGTTGGCTGCCATCTTTTACAATAATGACAAAACCTAGAAAACGTGCAATGACTTCGACTGGTCCAAGGTTGTAGAATGGGCCATTGGGTAAAGAGGAGTAAACTTTGATGGGGTTTTAATTCGCAGTTTTGTGTCCTATAACATACTAGTCTGGCCTTATTATACTTACACATATACATGGGCACATATGCGCGCGCACACACACACGCGCGCGCCAGTGTGATAACTTTACAACAAGCCATCTTGTTATTATTTGAAGCTGTTAATTTGGATATAGCAGCTCTGTGGACATACGTCATCTGTGATAAAGTTCAAATAAGTGGGGATGAAAATAGGTGATAACTAGGTTACTACAACAAATGTTTTGGGGCTTTTTTTCCCCTTCTATTTTTATTTGGAAAAGGTATAGCGGGTCATGGGTTTGTGTGAGCATTTTTATAGTCTGCACTCCAGAGAAACCAGTCACAAGTTTACAAAAGCACTGATCTTGCAGTGGAGTTGGGAGTGCATTTGTAGAATTTCATTTATAAGGAAAGGAAAAACTATAAATGTGATGATTTGAAACGAGGGAAGATTGGGAAATATTTCCAAGTTATTTTTTTTTCAAGATTTTATTTATTTGACAGAGGAAGACACAGCTGGAGAGGGAACACAAGCAGGGGGAGTGGGAGAGGGAGAAGCAGGCCTCCCGTGGAGCAGGGAGCCCGATGCGGGGCTTGATCCCAGGATCCTGGGATCATGACCTGAGCTGAAGGCAGATGCCCAACGACTGAGCCACCCAGGTGCCCAATATTTCCAAGTTAAATTAGTGTGCTGAGGTTTCTTCCTGACCTTATTAAATCTTATCTCCCTTTCCCACTGGATTTAATACTGTTTCCCAATCTTTGTTTGCCTAGATAGAGCCTGTGGGTGGGGCAGAATCTCTGTAAGTAGGTTTTTTTTGTTTTTGTTTTTTTTTAAAAACTACAAAGCTGAAAAGAGGAAAGATGAAATGTACTGATGGAGAGACAAGAGTTCGCAAACATAATCTTGCATTCTTTGGAGTGGGCTGATAAGAGGTTCTCAGTGAAATGAGTATTTGGCCTGCAGTAAGCCATTAGTGCTATTGCTATTAATTATCAGTACTAATATTTTATTTTCTCCCCACAATATCCAACCAGTATATTTATGCAAGGCTCTGTTCTCGTGTTTGCTCCTCACTGGCTCCTTTTGGCTTGCAGTCTTTCATATTGCCAGGTTTACTTTGGGGTGTAACACACTGAAACTATGGCTCTTTGATTTTTATACTGATTGAAATGATATTTGTACCATCAAGCATAATTTGATTTTGTGATAACTATAAATAGGGAGATGAAGAGCCAAAGTTACAAAGAAGAAAAATCCCTCTATTTTTAGTTGTTCTTGAGATCATACCAATTATTCACATTAAGAGTACATTATAACAGCAGTTTTTAAAATATTGATCTGTACTCTAGAAAGATAGATTTTTTTTAGGGTAAACTTATTTTGGTATTTATGTTTAGGGCATACTGTTTCATTAAAGCTCTGAGGCTGGTTTAAAAAAATAGGAATCTGTAATGAAACAGTCAAAGAAAAGTTGAATTAAAAAAATCTGTTTCAAATATAAAAATGCCAAATTAGAAGCATACAGATACTCTCTGTGAGTGACACTCAGATTTGGTTTTTAGCTTCCAGAAAGCTGGAGTGGGGGTTTAGAAAAAGCAAACATGGTATAATTATGTACTTTATGATACTGAACAGGAATATATATATCAGTTCTTCAGAGGAAACACAGATTTCTTTAGCACTGAATTCCAAAATGTAACATGTGGGTTTTTAGTGTGCTTGGATATGAATTTATATAATAGAGTCCTAAATTATATTTTTACATAATATTCAATATTAAATTTCATATATATTTTATATGCCACTCAAAAAACTGTTAGGGGCACAGTATTTTTTTTTATGAAGGGGTACAATATTAAAATGTCTTTCAGGAAAGTTGATTTTGTGAGGGGCATAACTGATGTAAGTCAAATACATTTCCTTATAGGAGCTGATTTTGATCTCTAATAAACTGTAAACTTATACATCTTTTTCTAAACATCACTTCTCATCCTTGAAGGTTAACGGATGGCAGAACATCCAAGGTTTTATTTTCTGATGATAACCTATGATGCTGGCATGACAGAGGTAATTTTTGCCTGGAAAAACTTGAAAGTTTATAGTCACCATGTTCAGCCAGTTGATTAGTGGTTCCAAGTGGCCTGGTGCACTTTTCTCTGTGAGTCTATGTGGTGATTAACAGAGACCAAATAATTTTAGATATTTGCTGAAAATAATGCTTTTTGCTTTTGATGAATTCATGTTGAGCTATTATTTCTTAGAGTATTTAGATATTAGGATCAGGTTCTTGTTTTTTGCTACTTTATTTGAAAGATATCCATTTTGAGAATAAAAAGCATAGCGGTATTCAAAAGGGTATTACTCTTCACTGTGGTAATTTTTACAATTTTTTTAAGCTATCTAATGAAGTGTTTCTATATCCTTTCATATACTATAGTGGTGTCTTCTGCAAAGTTAAAATATTGATGGCCTTTTGTAAAATGGGCATGGTGATTAAAAATTATATTAATCTACTTACTCAGAAAAATAACTTGGAATGGAAAAGTCAGAAGCCACTCTTACTGAAAGAAATAGCTAGGGGTGTTCTAAGAAGAGAAGACTGTTAGCCCTACACACACACTCTCTCTCTCTCATATACTCACTCACCTCTGTCCTGCAGTGACATGGCATAGCCTCAGTCCTGGCTACAGTATGAGGACAGAGGAGGTGGGTAGCCCGGTGCCACACAGCAGCTGGAGTAGAATGGTGAAAGCACACACTCTGGGTCCAGACTTGCTGGGTTCAAATTCGGCTCTTCATGCCATCTGCATGACTTTAGGCAGGTTATATACTCTATCTTAGGTCCTCATCTGTAAAAGGAGATGCCCATAGCAACTACCTTAGAGAATTGATCTCCAGATTCAGTATTTAACACATATATGTAAACTGTTTAAAAGCATTCGATCCACAGTAAGCACTCAGTAAATGCTAGTAGTTGTTTATGTTAGTGGTAGTACTAGAAATGAAGGCAAGGAATATTCCTTATTTTAAGGGAAGAGTTTAGACCATACAGTTGAGCTGTCATGGCCAGATTAACTAGAATTGGGTTATAGTTCATGACTAAGAAAATCAAAGTAAATTGTTTAATAAAAAGAATAATTATAAACTGTAATCAGACCATCAAACTGGAGTCATAAATACAGAGTCATAAATACATAAATACATAAATACAGTCATAAATACAGACCATCAAACTGGAGACATAAATACAGTCATAAATAGGGGTGGATGAAGTAGGCTGAGAGGTCAGGGGGAAACATTGAAGGTCCTGTTGCCCAACCAAGGGCAAGAACCCCGGGGAGCAGAGAGGCTTATGCACAGGATTTGGGCATGGGGATCTTATCTTAGCAAGGGAGCATGAAGGAGTAGGGAAGTATCAAAACTTAGGCTCATGAAGTGGGTAGGGCCACAGATACCTGTCTTTAGCATCCTGAGCTCCTAATATATGCTTGTGTATAATCCACTGTCTTCTTGGTCTGCCTCTAGTTTGCTAAAAAGCCACAGTGCACAGAATCCATCTTCTCCAGTAAGAATTTACGTGGTGTCTTTGCTTGTACCTGTATACATCGTCTTGAATTTTATTAGCAGAGCAAAGAGAAAAGAGAATAGTGAAAAAAGGCAAACGATGTCGGTTTGGGTTCAGAGCACTTTTGGCATAGTCCATGGATTTCCAAATATTTTCTTCCTATCAGTGTTAAAATTTTATCCCCTACAAGGTGGTATAGTTTCACCTTTCAGGGAATTTTAACGATAGCAACATCCTACAATGAAAACACTTCTTAATTTTTTAAAACAATGTTAACAAATTGAGGAGTTGTAAACACTGCTTCTATGTCATTTCCTCCAATCAGCTCTTCACATGCTTTTAGCTGATTTCCTACTGCTTATTAGGAGCAGCTGTGTTTAAGCAGCTGGAGCACAAGTTGGCCAGTAAATGCATGCTATATAGATATTTAATACCACTTAGTGCTTTATCAGGCTTTACAACTTCTAATTAGTTAAACCACAGAACACCCGGGCACATTAGGTAATTATTACTTTCCCCCCATTTCACAGATAAGGAAACTGAGCATGAGAAAGATTTGTTTCCTACTAGATTCTAATAGTTAAATGAAGATGCATGTAAGCCGAACATTGGGTTTGTGAAAAAACATGTTGTCTACTGAGATGGCAAGTCCTTGGGGCTCAGGCAATGAGAAGTATAATAACATGTCTCCTGCATTATCCAAGGATTGTAATGTGATTAATAACATGCTACTTTTCTAGGGCTAGAAATAGTCTTGTCCATTATGCTGGATTCTCTACCCAACAGTTCATGCTTAACTGCTTGGAAAACACTCCCCAAAAGAATAATGCTCATTTCTTCAGTGTTGTTATCTTAATTAAGTCTCATAGTATTTCATATTTTCATTGATAATTTGATGGAATTGATGTCTATTAATGTTGCCAGAGGTATAAAATAGGCAGAAAAGCATACTCCTTGATGAATATATTCAGTTACAGAATTATGTGTTAAATGAGAGAAATAATCAGTTGTAGAGGGATTGGTCATTGGTCATTGTTTCAAGGGATCTTTTCAAGGAAATATAAGATTATGGTAAATAAATTAAATTTCTGATTCTTAGCACTATTTCTGCCTTTAATTATAGCTTCGCACTGGAGACAATATGAAAATATCAGAAGATAAAGAGTATTTGTATCAAAATGCTAATCAAAGTTGAGTAAATTTGTTTCTTTTTTTAACTAAATTTATTTGTTATATGAAATTTAAATGAGCCTGTTATATGAAATTTAAATGACACCGTTGAGTAGTGCTGCTGAGGCCAGAATTTCCAGTTCCATGTTTTTATATGGACAGGTTAATTTTCACTGAGAAAAAAAGAAATATTTTCTGTTTCTGTAGCCTGTATCCCCAACTCCAGCTAGTCATCTTCCCAGGAGGTAGGTTGGCTGTTCTGAGCGTGGAAGTGGTGAGATCTCCCTACCAAGAGACTTAAAGAAGGAAAATACTGACTGTTACAGGTTTTGGTGGAATTTCTACCTAAGGATCTGTTATTTGGTCTTTTGTAAGCCACCTCAGGAAAAAGCTGAGTATTAACTGGGGAATACTACCAGTTCATTAGGTGAACAACTTAGTGAATGAGTCTAATGTTTTAATCAGGTCAGAATTTTAAAAATTGTCCAACGAAAGCTTGAATCATATTCACGTGATTATTATAATTAATAACATGATCACAAATATTTCAAGCAAGTTATATGGCTAGGAATTATGAGGATTTCAATGCATAAAATATGGCTCATGGTTTATATGCTTAAAGTTTATATGGGGATATAGAACTATATGAGTGATTTTTATAAAGTAATGACTAGCATATAAAGTCAGAATTATTGCTCATGGCTCACTGTCCACACACATACCTTGTATTTTTTTTTTTAAAGATTTTTATTTATTTATTTGAAAGAGAGAATGAGAGAGAGAAAGAGAGAGCACATGAGAAGGGGGAGGGTCAGAGGGAGAAGCAGGCTTCCCCGCTGAGCGGGGAGCCCGATGCGGGACTCGATCCCGGGACTCCAGGATCATGACCTGAGCCGAAGGCAGTCGCAACTGAGCCACCCAGGCGCCCCCATACCTTGTATTTTGTAGAGAAGGAAATTAGCAAAGCAATAAATCATAAATATTAGATGCAGTACAGAAATTTGGAGGAGTAAGGGATGGGATTGGCTAGCCCAGGATTCTCTTTGAAACTTTCTAAAGTAGAACAAAAGTAAAAGATGTGCTATGCAGAGGGAATAATGAAAATAAATCGTGGAGCCCCAAAACCAGATTCTGTATTATTACTCCATGACTTTTTAGATTTGACATGTGAGGAAAGTGTGTATATGTGTGCGTAAGAATGCTGGTGTGTGTGTGTGTTGATGTATGCTGTACATTTTTAAGAG
This sequence comes from Eumetopias jubatus, assembly GCF_037043125.1. Classification (NCBI taxonomy): domain Eukaryota; kingdom Metazoa; phylum Chordata; class Mammalia; order Carnivora; family Otariidae; genus Eumetopias; species Eumetopias jubatus. Next base: position 50,624,971 of record NW_028274813.1, read on the forward strand.
GAAATGTGTTTTGAGTTGAAAGTTTGAAATAGAAATGTGGAAGAACACATTTTGTCCCATAAAGTGTGATATATCATTTACTCTTCTAACAAAACTCCATAGAAGAGATGGCATAATCCTTGTTTTACTTACAAGAATGCTGAGTTTGTGGGTGAAAGAACTTTCCTAAGGTGAACATATATGTCTAACTCCAGAATCTGTGTTTACTTGAATTTCATTTTAGTAGCTTACGTTAGGTAAAGTTTACACTTGGAGATAGTATCTTCAGAAGACTAAGTATGCGCTAGTATCTTTTGTTTCCTTAACATAGAAAAGGATTCCTCTTTTAAGTTTTCCATTAATTCTAGGACATAAAGAAGGCAAAAATTTTAAGGTTATTATTTTAAAGCAACTTAACTGGTACTTTTTAAAAAGATTTTATTTAGTTGAGAGAGAGAGAGAGAGAGTGTGTACACGGGAGGGGCAGACAGAGAGGGAGAGGGAGAGGGAGAATCCCAAGCAGACTTCCTGCTGAGCATGGAGCCTGAAGCGGGGCTGAGATCATGACCTGAGCTGAAACTGAGAATTAGAACCTCAACCAAGTGAGCCACCCTGGCACCCCTTAACTGGATACTTTCAAGTAATATATATAAATAAAACACACCTCCTGTTTTCATTAAATTTGGTTAGCATACAGAGTTAAACTTTTAATTCCATTTAGAGATTTTTGCATCTTCATCAACAATGTGATTTGTTTTGCCTAAACATTTCATTTAACACTTCATTAAAATTCTTGCTTTGTAAATATAACCATAAATATTCAAAAGCACCTTGAGTTTCCTATGCTTAAAATGAATCTTTTCTCAAAATTTATCTTTTTGAAATTAAGATATTAGAAAGTATTACTTTTCCTTCTGTGGAATATGAGACCACAAAAGAAAGATCACTATTGGAGTAAACTTAAGTTTGAGTTCTCAACTCGATTATTATTGAAGTATATTGAATTAGTTATGATGCTGTGAACTGTAAGTAATGGAAATCTGGCAAAAATGGCCTAAGAAATAGGGGTATTTCTTATCTCCAGAATTTGTCAGTGCTCAAGAATTGATTTTGACTGAACCATATCAGTGGGCCTTTCAGCCTGTTTGCTCTGCCATCTTTGGTATATTAACTTTTTCCCCAGGCTGTTTCTCATTGTGGTTGCAAGTGGACTGAGAGTGTGAACTAGTACTGTGTGCATTTTTTGTTCATTTATTTTTTTGTTCTGTGAGAGATAGAGAAGCTATTCCCCAACTATGAAATGTAAATCCTCTCTTTTATATGACTGGGCCAGATTAAAAAGCAGTTTTCTTGTGAATGCCATACATTGGATAGCTCAGAGTAATCAAGATCCATTTTCTGGAGGCAGTGATGCGGAGGATATCTGAACAAAATTGTGGATTGAAAAGAGGAAAACAATTGTTAGATTTTGGCCCTGAACACTACATATATGCTTTTTAAAAAAACCCATTATCAAAGTTACTCTGATGTAGGATCTTTGATCATGAGAGAGAGTTATTTTGAAAGGCAAATATAGGAATTAACAACACAAGGAACACAAGGTTAGGTTTTATTATTTATTTCAATAATCAGCCAAGTTTATATCAGGAATGGCAGTAGATTATGTTTTAGCTAAATATGAGAGAAGAAACTTATGTAGCAAAAAAAGTAATAATCTCCAAATACAGGCTTAGTTCATGAGCATCAGTGCTATCTTAAAAGGTGTATGTTTTATAACCAACAAAGCAAGTGCCATCTAAAATTGAACATATGAAAATTCTGCATTATTTTGACTCCAGCAACAATTTCAAATATGCCAGGCTTTCCTTATTACGTACCATACCCATTGACAGAAAGATAATTTTACCAGTCTACAGTGATTTCTTAACAGCAATTATCTAAATGTTCTTCATCTTTATTCTCCCCGAAGAAAATAAGTTGAATAGTTTTTGGGGTAGTTTTATGATATGGAAATTGGAATAAATGACCATATACATAGACTTCCAGTGGTCTGAATCATCTATGTACCTTCTCCAAAGACATATTTTAGAGTTTTCCTTTACCATGAAGAGAATGTTATTTTATTTATTTTTTTTGTGGTGACTTTTTTTTCATGTTAGAAATTGATTGTTAGTCTATATCTCATACTGTCATATTTATTATTTAGACGCAGTTGTCACAAAAAAAGAATTCACAAATAATTGCATTTGTTACATTGGAATGATTCATTCAGTTTTAGATTTTATTTTAAAATTTAAAAAAATGACTGATGGTGATTGCTTTAAGTGGATAGGAATAATAAGTAAGCTGAACAACCTTCATACTCTGACTTGTAGTACTGGAGTAAAATTCCCCAGAACAGCAGTTGGTTGATGACTTTAGTCTATATAGACAGCATGAGGTCCATAAAATCCACATGTTATTTTAAAACTTTTAACTTTAATGACCTTCCTTGTGTCATAACTCAGGCAGGCCGGAACATAATCCATACTGTTAGGGCCCCAGCAGTACAGGCTAGTGAAGAAAGCAAGGGAACTGGGATCCTTTGGAAACGTGGGAATGAGCCCAGGAAAACTATAGGGCTGGCTCCATATGGGAGCAGCCCGGAAAGTCCATAGTAGCCAGGTGTTTGATGCATGCCAGCAAGCAGAAGGACAGGAGGTTTTAGTGAATCTGACAATTTACAGCAGAATTCCAGCCAGATGTGGGAGTGCAGCAAATAAAATATATCTCACCAACAAAAGGGACATGATTTCATTTGTTTATAAAAAATGTGTAAATAAATACTAAACATTACATTTATATAATTGAATGTTATGTATTACATATAGTATTTAAAATCTAAATACACAGACACACACACACCCCAAAAACAAAAACAAAGGTACAGTGTCAACGTAAGTGGGCTGCTCTAGGATCAGGCCTCCTGGCCCAGCTAGAAACGGGTGTGGAGGGAAGATGAAGTCAGAAGCCTAGGCATTCTCTGGGTCAAGCAAATGAAGTTGGTAGCAGCTGCCTCAATGGGCTGTGTGACACTCAACTCTCCCACCAATGCTAATGCTGTGAGTGATGCATAGCATAAAGCAAGACTCCTAATTTCACCTTACCCGTGAGTATTGACCATAAAGGCATTCTCTGTAGTGGTTATCATGGGCTCAGAAAGTGGTTGAAATTTCACTTCTCAATGAGGAGTACTGCTGCTTGGGTAAGCAAATGTTGAACGGCTGCTAGAGTTTCACCATTTGCTCTCCCTGTGAAATGTATGATAAGTGTTTGTCCCTCAGTTGATGTGTACCTCGTTTTAGCTAGTCATAAGTAAAGCTTACCATCTCATTCTACTGCAGACACTGGTTTCGGACAGATTCTAACATAAGAATACATTACCAATGCTTATATATGATGGATGTCTGAATTATCTTTTTAAATATTTTTAAATAGTGCTTTATTTTAACCTTTTATCTATTACCTTATTCTTTTACATTTAAAAATGCTTAATTATTTGAGACTTGTGCATAAAACTTGAACAATTTCATATAAAGCTTTTTTTGCAAAACCATATATATATATACACTTTTATGTATATATATATATAAATTTTAAGAAAATGAAGTAAAATTTACAGATTATAGCTGCCTCTTTTACTCCCTCAAAAAAGATAATATCTCCAAGCAGGAAATTCTCTAATCAGATCCCATGAAAAGTTCTATTATTAAAAATAATCATTTATCAGCTTAAATTCACTGCTAGGTTTTATTATAACTGTCATTATGTAATGTATATTCCCAATCTGCCCTAAGGGAAAGAGTAAATTTATATGCACTTACAAAAATGCAAGTATATTACCATTGATTGGCAGGCAACACTTATTGTAACAGGAGCAGAAAACTCATCGAAATGGACAAAGATGTGCATATATATGTTGTCCCTGAAGACAGAGGCTAATTATAAAATTAATTACTTAAGGTCCTGTTTCCTTTTGTCAGTTCACATCATTTATTCTTGAAATCCAGAGATGTTTACTCATTATTTTTGGAATCTTGACAGTTGTTCTTCATTTTGTTTAGGTACAAATAATGCACTCCCCCAGAAAACTGCATGGTAAGTCAGTCATTCTCAGTAAACATTACTTTTCTATTGAAAATATAACTTCCTTTAGATGCTGGGTTAAAATAAAAACTGGCATTATACCAGACTAGACCTAAAATTTGAGTAAATCAGAGTGGAGTTATTTTTTTCCTACCCCTGGTCACCCATACTGCAGATCTTTTTAAACCAAGATTGAAAGTTGTTTCAAGAATAATGTTATTTTTAGAAAGCATTATACTTCTGTCCACAGGCATAAATGACAGTAGTCAGAATCTTCACCCAATTATAAATCTTGCTTTCTAGGGGTTCTGGAATCATGGTCTCATTTATTCATCTGTTCTTTCTGACAGTGCTCCCCACTTTTCTTCTTTTTCACTGTTAGCTATGCCATAGGATTCCTTTTTTAAAAATTCATGATGGTTCCTCTTTTTTAGCAATTAGACCATCCTGATTGGTATCTTAATTATGTAAGTGAAAAAATTTTAATGAAAATTGTGGACAATCCAAAAATCAATTTACTTAGCTTACAGATCTGTTTGTAATTCTTTTGACAGTGTGGAGAGGTGGGTTTTGCATGTACAGGCTAAGAAGTGAAGCCAAATCAAAATGGGTTAAAGATCACTCACCAATCACACACACACACACCCCAGTTGTAGACTCAGGGTAAAGCATACTGCTTCCTAACAGACAGATCTTTTGTTCACCATTATAGCCATAGTGTCTGATATAGAACATGGCACATGATAGGTACTTAGTGAAAGTTTGTTGAATGAATGAATAAATTAGCAAGTGGATTTAATTGGACACAATGTGACATTTATGAAGAATTGTCTCTGATTTGAAATTTTTAAAAAGATTTTATTTATTTGACAGAGAAAGCAAGCACAGCAGGGGGAGTGGCAGAAGGAGAGGGAGAAGCAGGCTCCCGGCTGAGCAGGGAGCTGGATGTGGGGCTCCATCCCAGGACTCTGGGATCATGACCTGAGCTGAAGGCAGACGCTTAACAGCTTAAGGACTGAGCCACCCAGGTGTCCCTGATTTGAAATTTTGAAAGATGACTCAAGCTTCCTAGCAATATGTCTTCTCACTCTCCTCTGCTCCCTAACCCTGGCCTGCCCAGGAGCTGGAAATATAATCTCTCATTCTCTAGTTCTTAAACGCCTACTTTACAAGGGTCTTTTCTCACAGTTGATTTGTGAGCCTGGACTATCAGGAAATTTTACAGGCCTAAGACTCTGGATGAGAGTCACTAAAACCAAACCTATTGACTTTATTTTACATGTTTATAATCGATTACATACTAAATTGTGTCCATCCTCATTTTTTTGTGAATTTTACCTCCATTTTGATTTGTAAATCTTACCTCCATCATGATGCCTTTTTTTTTCCTATTTTATCACTGAATAATAAATAATTCATGAAATGTATATTGTGTACTTACTTTGGACAAAACAATGAGCTATGTGCTCTAGGGAATAGAAAAATTTAGAAAATGTGGACTTTTCCTTCCAAGGAAGCTGTGCCATGGGGCAGAGTTTGTGGAGGCTGGTGTCAGGGCATGTAGCATTTACTTAGGTATGTGTGTCTTTGCATCAGCCACTTGATCTCTCTGGATCTTAGTTTTCCTTACTGGTGAAATGGGATAACTCTCAGATCACGGTTATTTTGTGGATAAAACTTTTTTTAAATGTGGAAATTTTAACAAACTATAAAACACCACCTAAAGGTATTAAATGTCCTAGAAAAAGCTTAGAAAAGGAGAGAAATATTGTATAACCATAAAATATTTTACTTTTCTTGTAGTAAAAGTATCTTAGAGATTTAATGTTAACAGTAGCAAGTATTTATTGGGCAGATATTATATGCCAGGCATTTTTATTTTAAACTCCGATTATCATTCCCAAAACTCTATGAAGTTGGGACTGTTGCTGTCTCTACTCTGCAGATTGGAATATAGAGGCTAAAACAACTTAAATAACTTGACCAGTGTGTTCCAGCTGGTTTTCTAGTGGAGAAGTAGGGATTCAAACACAGGTAGTGTAGTTCACTGCTGTTTTGCTCAAGGTGGCGATATTTTGGAAAATGAGAGTTTACTTCTGGCTGTACGCTGGAGAAGTGGCTTTTTGCCATCCATCCTTGAAAAATGTATAGAATTCTAACAGGGGAGATGGAATTCTGACAAGGGTTTTCTCAACTCGGGGAATTGTACAAGGGAAGCTTCAGAGTGGGAAAGCCTTGGGCAGGGTTTGGAATCACTGATGCAGCTGTCTGGTGAGAAGTGAGGAGGAAATGAGTTATAGGTTTTGATAGTTGGGTTAGGGCAGATTGTAGAGTATTAAATGTCAGGGAATGGAATTTGTGTTTGATTTAATGGGCAACATGGTCCCATATGCTGTGCTTTGTGGTACTTGCAATGACAGAACCAAGTTTAGAGCCAAAGGTAGGGCACAACCTAACAACCAATACTGGGAAACACAAGAGAGCCTACCAACTTAAAGGCAGCCATGGTGAAAGTAGACCCTGGAGTCAGAGAGCAGGTATCTGGATGGAAGTCACTCAACAAGAGTAATTGCAAGAACCTGAGCCCAAGAGAGGCTTTAAATGCAGAAATGTGAAGATGCAAAGCAAAGGAAATCTTCAAGCTCAAGCAGCAATTTTATTAGGTTGCAGTCTGTTGGGAGAACCATGGCTTGCTCTCAGTGATGGATGGGGGAACCGGCTTCTGGGATTTAGAAATGGGGCAGACATTGAAAGGAGGATAAATGATAGAGTTGTGTTTGTGGAAAAATTAGTGGAACCATAGGTTATGAGATGGATAGAAGACATTGAAGTTAGAAGGAGCAATTTTAAAAGGAATCTAGCAAAGTTTTGGCCAACTGAGTTATTTCATTGTGGGAGGTGGAGAAGAAATAGTGACTCTCATTTTTGTTGACTCCCTATTGCTCTATTTTCTTTTTGAGAAAAAAAAAATGTGCCTTGCAATGTAGAAATAATCATTTTAAAAACTTCTTAAAACATCACTATAATGGACTATTACTTATTCTCCTACTCTGAGTCTTCCTCCTGAAGATGTAGTCAAGTGTCCCTAGCACACATATTGGTCAGAATAAAAATGCTGTCTTTCCCAGAGTTAGGATATTCTTAGCTCCATTTCATGCCTGATTTCATCAGTCTCTCTTAAATATAACTCACAAATTCTCCACAATCCCACACCCTCAGTTTTTATGGGTATGAGACCCCAGTGACTGAGAATGTTGCAGTATTGATGAATGAAAAGCAATGGAAAGTCAAGGTTTCTGGATTCTAATTCTAGTGCTTGTGCTGGCTAGCTGTATGGCCTTGGCTAAAAATATTTGCCTTCATTTTGCCAATTTAAGCCAGAGAAAGCATTGGCAATCCTCCCCCCCACAACCCCCTAGTCAGTGAGAACACACCGAGTATTAAGCCTGTTTCTTGTTGTTAGCCTGTACTTGGACAAGGCCAACAGGCCTGCTCCAATAATCTTCTTCCCATAACATCTATAGGACATAACTCAGCATTCAGAATATTGCTTTGGCTGAGTTGAACTTATTTATTTATGTGTATTTGGTTTTATTCTGTAATTCTACAGGGGAAAATTAAGAAAGAGAAATATGAGTATAAGGAAAATAGAGGCAAAAGAGTGCCATGGAAGCTTGTGGAAATAACCTTTGGCCTCAGTTTTCACATCAATAAAAGAAAGGAACTAAAAGAGGTGAGTGCTCAAGGCCACTTCCAAGTGTAAACTTCTAAGATTCTGTATTTTATTATAACCAAAGTGTCCTGAAGTTAGTGGTTTAGGATAGAAAGAGTCCAAGTTCAGTCACTGACTCAGGTAAAATGAAAAATGAATTTATTTTTAAAAATTAGAAGATTGGATGAGCTCATTATTAAAACACCTACCATTTAAAAAATTCTTTATTGTGAATACACTTAGGGAAACACAAATTTATTGAAAGTACCGGTAATAAAAATAACCTGATCTTTGGAAAACTTTCCAAAGAATCATTATTAACTTCTCAGCCATCCAGTATACCTGTATATGCACATCTTCATCCATCTGGGAGAGTTTAGTTCTAATGTTGCTGGGGTGGTCTGTGAAGACAAGATGATTTTTCAAGTTTTTTTTCCCCATTCTTTTGAGCTTATTTTTCTGTCCTTATGTAGAAACACAGTCAAAAACAAACATACATTTCAAAAATAAGGAGTTTTCAAAGTTATTTTTTCCTAGCAGCAAAATTTCCATCCATATCTCTGTTTTCCTGTGAAATAAAATGCAGACAAACTGCTAGGTGTGCCATATACTCATCAGTCAGTCAGAAGGCAGATGTAGAGTCTGGCTCAGAGAAAGGAACTCAGCCCAAATCAATAACACCTGTAATGGAACTCCCATGCTGAAACCCAGGACACAGGCACCCAGGGAATCAAATGCTCTTCCATAATGGAGAATGATTTCAGCAACTGAACACTCATTGAAAGTAAATGGATTTTTTAAATGATAACAGAAAAAAAAAAAGAGGAAGAAGTGTTAAAACAGCAAGACCCAAACTAAAGTGTATAGAACTGCCGTATCCCCACATGAAAATCAACAGAATGCTTGACTTAATTTTATCTGTGACTTTGGTATGAGGAAAGTATAGGGTATCTGCATGTTATATTTATTACTAATAAATATTTATTGAACACCTAATATGTAGAAAACATTGGAAAATTCTAGAGATGTAATAAAGTATAAGAAAGACTGTATATCCATATGCTATAGACAGGTAAATTACAGTTCTGGGAAATCTCTGATGAATGATTCTAAATGTGAGTACAGACCAATGTGGAATGGTACAGTTAGCAAAATTATGTGGAAAATAATTGGACTTGAACTGGTCTTTCAGTAATGGTCTTTTAGATAACCTAAATTTCAATAATATGGGATTGTCTAAATAAATTATGTACATTCGGTGGCCTACAGTGGCACTATTAAAAAGCTTTTTAAAAAAGATTCATTTATTTATTTTAGAGAGAGAGAGAGTGTGTGGGGAGGGGCAGAGGGAGGGGGAAGAGAATCCTCAAGCAGACTCCCTGCTGAGCATGGAGACTGACATGAGGCTCCATCCCAAGACCCTGAGATCATGACCTGAGCTGAAATCAAGAGTCAGCCGCTTAACCCACTGAACCACCCAGGCACCCTTATTAAAATGTTTTTGACAAATAGTTAATGACCTGATAAAGTGTTTAAAATTCAGTATATTTTCTTATTATGTTATGAATTATATCTTACAGAATTGACATATATACACTTATATGGGTGTATATGTGTATACATATACACATATATATATGAGAAATAAATATTTCAAAATATCAATAACATTAAGAGGTGACATTATCTTTTTACCTTTTGGTATTTTCTAAAAACTTTCTAATGATCACATAATTGTTTGAAAAAAGGAGCTATTTATAATTTTTTTAAAGATTTTATTTATTTCGAGAGAGAGAGGGAGCTCTCATGCATGAGTGCATGTGAGCAGGGAGGGGGCAAAGGGAGAGGAAAAGAATCTCAAGCAGACTCCCCACCCAGTGCAGAGCCCAACTTGGAGCTCAACCTCACAACTCTGAGATCATGACCCGAGTGAAACTAAGAGCCCACGTTCAATGGACTGAGCCACCCACATGCCCTCTCAAAAGTGTCTATTTAAAAATTAAACAAATAATAAAGGTTTTCACATATTAATTATTTATTTCTATCACTTAATGATACAAATTATTGACTATCTAGCAGTGGTTCCAAGTGGCTGACCATAATTTGTTGACTTCCAGACATCTCCATTCCTCGTCGCCATAGTTTAAAGATATTTATTGGGCATCTCCTCTGTGTCAGCCACTGTTCTTTTTTTCTGGGAAGCAACAGTATAACTAACAAAATAGACAAAATCCTTTGCCATCAAAAACTTCACATTCTAATGGGGAAAGTTAGGTAATGATAATTAAGAACATGTACAAAAAAAGACACATCAGATGATATATAGACAAAATAAAATGATAAAGTGGCACAGAGAGTGCCATGGAAGAGGTCAGAACTGCATTTTAAAATAATGTGATAAGGGAAGGTCTCACTGAGAGGGTCATATTTGAACAAAGATCTGAATTGTTTGAGGGATCCAGCCAGCCAGCGGATAGCTGAGGGAGAAGAAATCCACGAAGAAGGAAAGTACAAAGATCCTGAGGCAAGAGCTTGCTTAGTGTGTTTCAGGTATGGAAAGGAGCCAAATGCAGAGTGAAAAAGACTAGCGTGAGAGTGGTAAGATTGTATAGTGTTTCATAAACCACTGTAAAGGATTTGACGGTTACTCTGAGTATAATAAGCCATTGGTGGACTTTGAGCAGAAGAATGACATGATATGCCTTTTTTCCCTCCTTTATTTTCTTATTCTTTAAAGGATAGAAAGATAAAGACAAGTTAGGAGGCTATTGCAATAATATGGTGGGGAATGGGGTGGTGATTTTAGGGCTTAGACCAGTGTGGAAAGAGTGGGAATTATCAGATGTGATCAGATTCTGAATGTGTTTTGGTGTAACATATAGGATTTGCTGAAGAATTGGATACTGTGGTATGAGAAAAAGAAAGGAATCGGGGATTGCCCTAATATATGGTCAGAACAAGAGAGAGGATGTAGTTGTAATTTACAGAGGCCAGTGAGACTGTTGGAGAACTCTTTTCCCTTCCTTCCTTCCCTTCCCTTCCTTTCCCTTCCCTCCCTCTCCTGCTCCTCCTCCTCCTTCTTCTACGTCATTGGGATAAATCAGGAACTCAGTTTTAGACATATTGATTTGGAAATGCCTATATAACATCCAGGTGGTATGAATGAGTAGACGTTTGGATAGTCAAATTTGGAATTCAGGGGAGAGGTCCAGGCTGGAGAAATACATTTGGGAGTGGTCAGTCAGCAATGGTATTGAAGGCTTTGAATCTAGACAAGATCTCTGATAGAGTGGTTGCTTATCCAGTTGGAAAGAAGGTCAAGGGCTAATGATGGAAGCACTATAATATATAGGGTCACTAAAATGAGACAAAAGCAAAAGAAACTAAGATGGGATGGCTAGGGAGGAAGGAAGAAAATGAGAGTTGAAATCTTGAAATATTATTTTTAAACTAATTTAAAAATAAACTCCAAATGACCGTAAATCTTTTAGTAATGAAGTATACTTTCTTAATGGAAAACAGAAAAATAACTTGAGTCCTTTCGTAATTACTCTAGTGGATGTTATTTCTACTGCTGCTGCTTCCCTTTCCTCCTACACATATAAAAATTTCCTTTTATTGCTCCAGTAATAATAAAGGTACACTATATTGGGAAAGGGCAGATGAGAGTTAATTTTTTACCTAATAAGCATTCCATAAAAACATAGAAATTTTTTAAAAATATGCTTACAACTCCTTTTGAAGTTTTGTTTTCCACTATGTCAAGGAAGAGATGTGAACATGTTGTAACATTAAGGTCTTCGGAGACTTAACGTTGAGTCTGTTTCTATTACTTTCTATTTTTTTGTGTCTTAATTCTTGAGACACTAGATAGCTGATAATGCAGAGATCGCCTCATTGGAGATTAGTAAAAATCAGATTGGGGGAATGGTTGGAATTTTTACAAAAGGGTGACAAGGATACCCTTTATTTAAATAAAATGCCAATAAGGGATTTCATGGAGACTCAGAGGAGCGATATGTATGTACTTAGCTAGAGTGTGAAGAAGTGAGAACATCATAGTATTCAGCCTGAACTGTAGCTGCATGCAGTAGAAATGTTTTAATAGAACAGAAAAAAGAAAGCAAAAATGTGTATCCCCAGGCAAAGAGCAGGCTTAGTGATTTCTGAGCTGGTAATCAGAAATCACTCTACTAGATTAAAGGCTAGTCTGTAATAAAAAGCAAAATGAAAACCATCTACTATCTCGAGGCAGAATTTAGAGGTATGTGTAGTTTGAAATATTTTTTGAATCAAACACAAATAGTCTCCTCTGAATTATATTGAGTAATTATTATTTAGAAGATGTCCTATTGTGCTTAATTTCTTTATAAACTTGTTTTGATTTGTATCTTTACTGAAAATTTAAAAATATATTTAATAAAATAAACATATATTTAATAAAATATATTTTAATAATACATAATTTAATAAAATGCATCTTTTATTAAAAACTTCATTGAATACTATATCAAAAACTAATGATGTGCTATACCTTGGCTAATTGAATTTAAATAAATAAAAAAAAATACTTCAGACTATGAAAGTGCTCCAAAAGTGAAAATGAATGAGACTCTGCTTTAAAAGGACTAGGTTGGCTTTCCTCCTTGATGCTTCATAGGGACCTCTTGGGTGGCCAGGACTTGGCTTGGAAAGGGAAAAGATCCTCAGAGAGAGACTCTACCACTCTTTCAATGTGTACCTTGAGCCAATATCTGAGCTTTAAATTTAATGAGGTAATGTTTCTTGATATATTACTGGTTATCGAAAATGAGATAATCTAGGCAGAATTGGATGTAACTTGTAGCAGAGAAAAACCACTGTGCCTTCTGGAGATGCTCACATAATTCCACGAATTCTGCTTTGCTGCTAAATGCAGGGCAGGGGTCTATCTACAAAAAAAAAGGTCTTATGAAGACTATTATGAGGCAGGAATTTGGTCATATTTATGTGTTTTCAGAACAGTGAGTTGAAAGGTGAAAAAGAGAATCAGTGAATGAATTGTGTATCGACTTACATAGTAACTAAGGATTGTTGTGGTTTTGTTTCTTCTTCACCAGATTGTCAGTTTTATTGGTAGGTTGTTTGGAGGTGAATAGATACACATTTACCATTAAGTCCACATACGCTTTATCAGCAGCAGTGACAGCAGTTGTCTTTGTATGCTTGATGATATTGATTCTGAAGAGTGGTGGAAGTTACTCACAGGTTGAGCTGCCTTGCTAAACGTACCATACTGTATCATTTTTTTAAATTTTTTTATTATTATGTTATGTTAACCACCATACATTACATCATTAGTTTTTGATGTAGTGTTCCGTGACTCATTGTTCGCGTATAACACCCAGTGCTCCATGCAGAGCGTGCCCTCTTTAATACCCATCACCAGGCTAACCTATCCCCCCAACCCCCTCCCCTCTAGAACCCTCAGTTTGTTTCTCAGAATCAATAGTCTCTCATGGTTCGTCTCCCCCTCCGATTTCCCCCTTTCATTCTTTCCCTCCTGCTATCTTCTTCTTCTTCTTCCTCCTTTTTTTTTTTTTAACATGTAATGTATTATTTGTTTCAGAGGTATCTTATAGCCATAGCCACTGACATGGGGGAGAGTGTGATCATTTTTTTTACTAAGAAGTCACAAGAAGAAAAAAAATGCTATGTAGCCTTTAATCCCTTGTTTAGAAATGGTCACTAAATAGCTCTGGAAAACATTTTTATAAAATCACCTCTGCTAGGTTGTGAGTCTGGTTAGCTGGGACTGGGAATCATTAGTAAAATTAGGAAAGGCAAGAAGATTGCTGATTTACAGTTATGAGTTTTGGTTGGAACATGCTGAGATTATGTGGCCAGAAGAACATCGAAGAAGTGGTACCCAGCAAGAAGTTAAAAATACATACTGATAACTTATAAGTGAGTTTAGGAGATGAGGAATAGATTTGGGAGGTAGTTATATTCATCAGGTTGGGCTGCCATAAAAAACTACCACAGACTAGGTGGCTTATTTTCTCACAGTTCTGGAGGCTGGAAGTCTGACATCAGGGTCCTAACATGGTCAGTTTCTGGTGAGCGTTCACTGCCTGGCTTGTAGATGACTGCCTTCTCACTGTTGTGCTCACATGGCCTTTTTTCATGCGTGCGTCTGTTTGTGTGTGTGTGTGTGTGTGTGTGTGTGTGTGTGTGTGTGTGTGTGTGTGGAGGGAAAGCTCTTTCTGGTGTCCTTCTTATCAGGACACTAATCCTGTTAGATCAGAGTCCTACCCTTAGGTCTTCATTTAACCTTGGGTATGTCCTTAGGGGCCCTGTCTCCTAATACAGTTGCAATGGGAGTTAGGGCTTCAACATAGGAATCTGGAGGGAGCTCACTTCAATCTGTAACAGTAGCCTAAGCCAGGGAGTAGGTAGAATCACTAATGTTTTATGTATAAAGAAGATCTAAAGGAAAATTCTGGTAGTCAAGCATAATGAGGACTAAAGAAAGCCATTGACTCTAGATATTAAAATGTCATCACGAAAGAAGCACTTCTGGAATGGCAAATATGGACTCCCCTCCCGCACCCCAAACCCCCTGCCATTCTATTAAGGGAGAGAGAGAGGAAAGAGAGAGAGAGAGACAAACAGAGAGAGAAAGAATGAATACTGGCAAAAACTGTCAACCTGAACTTTTTCAGAACAATGCACATCAAAGAGTTGCAATAACCTAAGGCATATTTATTCAAGAGTGATCATTGAATCTCTCTAAGAATAGAGTTTTGTGGCATTTTTTTTTTTTTTTTTACCTTCTCTGTATTCATCTGCCTCTCTGTAGCTCCACAGTAACTATGAAAACCATCAGCCTCCCAAATGCAGTAGCAATGAGAACTAACAGCCTATTATCCACTGGAGGGGAAAGACCATTTTGGAGCCCCTCAAATATCTCCATCCCTTAAAACAACATTGAGATACTACTGTACACCTGTTAGGATGACCAAAATCCAGAACAGTGACAACACCAAATCCTGGTGAGGATCTGGTGCAGTGGGAGCTCTCATATATTGCTGGTGGGAATGCAAAATGGTGCAGCTAGTTTGGAAAACATTTTGGTGGTTTCATACAAAATTAAACATACTCTTACCATATGATCCAGCAATCATGCTCCTTGGTATTTATCCAAAGGAGTTGAAAACTTATGTCTACACACAAACCTTTACATCAGTGTTATAGCAGCTTCATTCATAACTGCCAACATTTGGAAGCACTAACATGTCCTTCAGTAGATGAACAGATAAATAAACATTGGTACATCCAGACAACAGAATGTTATTCAGTACTAAAAAGAAATGAGCTATCAAGCCATGAAAAGACATGAAAGAACCTTAAAAGTATATTACTAGATTAAAAAAAAAGCCAATCTGAAAAGGCTGTTTACTGTATGATTCCAAATATATGACATTCTGGAAAAGGCAAAACTATGGTGACAGTAAAAATATAAGTGGTTGCCAGGAGTTGGGGAGGAATGGGGAGAGAAGGATGAATAGATGGAGCCCAGAGGATTTTTAGGGCAGTGAAAATATTCTTTATGATACTATAATGCTGGTTATATGTCATTATACATTTGTCCAGACCTATAGAATGTATAACACCAGGAGTGAATCTTAAGATAAACTGTGGATTTTGGGTGATTATGTGTGTTAATGTTGAACCATCAGTTGTAACAAATATACCACTTTTTTGGGGAATATTAATAAGGGAGGGAATGCATGTTGGGATCAAGGGGTATATGTGAAATCTCTGTACCTTCCTCTCAATTTTACTGTGAACCCAAAACTTCTCTAACAAATTACATTTTTTTTTTTTTAAATCTTCATTACCACTGAATTGCCACTATCTGACCTGTGTGGTAGTTTCCTGGAAAAAGTCCATTAATAGGGCTTGTCTTTTTTTTTTTTTTTCTTAAAGAATTATTTATTTAAGAGAGAGAGAGAGCAAGTGCACAAGTAGGGGGAGGGACAGAGGGAGAGGATCTTTAAGCAGGCTCCCTGCTGAGCACAGGGCCCAATGTGGGGCTTGACATGGGGCTGGATCTCAGAACCCATGAGATCATGAACTGAGCCAAAACCAAAAGTCTGACACTTAGACAGCTGAGCCACCCAAGTCCCAGTAGGGCCTGTCTTTCTTCGACCTCTTTCAGAGGTTCCTCATTGACAAAAACCCTATCACTAAGGATTCAGTTGAAAAAAAAATTCAACTGTCATTGTTAATAATTGAGATGGTGACACTAGTTGGGCAAAATAAGGGACTGACCAAAATCTAAAAAAATCTGAGGAATAAGAAGTCCATAGGGGATATGAAACCCTCTTACATACTTCTGGGGAACTAGAAGCTCACAGCCATATGTATGGCTGTGTGCATGCCGAGGAAGTAATTCAGAAGACCTTAATTTCTTACCTCTGGCTGACCTTTAGGCTTTAAACAAATAAATAAAGTCTAAGAGTTTAAAACTGCTGTAGTTTTTTTTTAAGATTTTATTTATATATTTCAGAGAGAAAGAGAGCATGAGCAGGGGGAGGGGCAGAGCAGGGGGGGCGCAGACAGGGAGAAGGAGAAGCAGACTCCCTGCTGAGGAGGGAGTCCCATGCAGGGCTCAATCCCAGGACCTTAGGGTCATGATCTGAACCAAAGGCAGACACATAGCAGATTGAGCCACCCAGGCACCCCAAAAACTGTTGCAGTTTTAAAAGCATGCCTCCAATGTACATACAGAGCTCCTCTTTGAAGGTTTAGAAACTTTATTGGTTCAAGGCATTTAAAGAAATCTCTGTCCACTAACTAAGTTGAAACTTCAATGGCTACACATGACAAAGAATACAGACTTCTAGAATTAGTCCAGGAGATTCATTAAACATATAGCAACAATAAACTATGGGCATGAGGGATCTGATTTCTTAAGTTGTAGAGTTTCAACAGTAAAAAAAAAAAAAAAAAAAAAAAAACATATAGAAGGTAGTAAGAAAGTGTGACCCATATACAAGTTAGAAAAAAATAAAAATTGAAAGAAACAGCCCCTGGGGTGCCTAGCTGGCACAGTTGGTAGAGCATGGGCCCTTGATCTCAGGGTCATGAGTTCGAGCTCCATGTTGGGCTAAAGATTACTATAGAAAAAAAAAAAAGCAAAAGAAACAGTCTCTGAGGAATCTCAGATGATAGGCTCACTAAAAAGAGACTTTAAACCAGCTATTATAAATATGTTTACCAAACTAAAGAAAATTGTGTCTAGTAAACTGAAATATGAGAATGATGTTTCACTGAATAGAGAATATCAACAAAGAGAGCAAACTTAAAAAGAAAAATAGCCAGTTAGAAATTCTGGAGTTGAAAGTACAATCAACTAAAATGAAAAATTCATTGGGTAGGGGGTTGTGGTTGTTGGCTCAACAGCAGATTTATGTTGGCAGAAGAAATAATGTGTAAACTCAAAAGATAGATGAATTGAAGTTATCCAGTCTGAGGAATAGAAAGAAGAAAGAAAAATGAACAGAGCCTCAGAAACCTTTGAGACACTATCAAGTGTTCCAAGATTCACATAATGGGAGTCCTATAAGGAGAACGGAAAGGGGCAGAATGAATATTTGAAGAAATGAGGGCCCCAAACTCCCCAAATTTGATAAAACAAAATACATACTAACTCCAAGTAGCATAAACTCAAAGATCATACCTATGCACATCATAATTAAACTGTCAAAAGCCAGAGACAAAGGGAAAATCTTTTTTTTTTTTTTAAAGATTTTATTTATTTATTTGAGAGAGAGAATGAGATAGAGCATGAGAGGGGAGAGGGTCAGAGGGAGAAGCAGACTCCCCGCTGAGCGGGGAGCCCGATGCGGGACTCGATCCCGGGACTCCAGGATCATGACCTGAGCCGAAGGCAGTCGCTTAACCAACTGAGCCACCCAGGCGCCCAAAGAGAAAATCTTAAATACTCCAAGAGAGAGCATCTTAGAACACACACACGGGATGCTCAATATGACTTTCATGTGCCTTAATCAAGAACCATAGAGGCCAAAAGAGAGTGGAATGACATATTCAAAGTACTAAAAAAAACAAAACAAACAAAAAAAAAAAAAACCAAAAATTCTATATCCAGCCAAACTATCCTTTAAAAAATAAGGTGAAAGTAAGAAATTTACAGAGAAATAAATTGAGAGAATTTATCAAGAGTAGACATCCCCTACAAGAAATACAGAATAAAGTCCTTTAGGCTAAAATAAAAGAACACTAGGCCCCAGATTCATATGAAAAAATAAAGAGCACAAAATAAAGATAATTACATACATGCATATAAAAGACAGTATGATTATATTTTTGTTCATAACTCTTCTATTTAACTTAAAAGACAAATGTATAAAACAATAATTTTAAAATCATGTTGGTGGGTTTATAATAAGTTGTAATTTGTATGACAATAATAGCATGAATCCAGGAAGGAAACAGCTATATTGGAGGAAAGTTTTGTATACTGTAAAATTCCGTTTGTATTAATCCTGACTAGATGGTTTTAAGACATTAATTGTAAGCCCCAAGGCAACCATTGAGAAAATTATTCAAAAAATATAAAGAACATCAAGGAAATTACAATAGTGCCCTTGCTAATATCCATTTAATGCAAAAGAAGAGGATAATGAAAGAATTGAGGAAGAAATAAAGACATAAGATGTGTAAAAATAAATAGCATGATGAGAGATGCAACTTTGATCTTATTGGTAATTACATTGAATGTAAATTGATTAAAGATTCCAACGAAAATTAAAAATAAAAAATACCACAAAGAAAATTAGAAAATACCATGAGATGAATAAAATGAAGATACAAAATGCCAAATTGCACTGGATGCTGCTACAGTAGAACTTAGAGAAACTATAGGTTTTTAGTTGTGAATACCTCTATTAAAAAAAGAAAATATTCTTAAGTCAGTAAACTTTCACCTTAAAAAACCAGGTAAAGAAGAGCAGACTAAATGGAGAGTAAGCAGAATGAAGGAGAAAAAAAGAAAAAGATTAAAATGGAAATAAATGAAGCAGAGAACGGAAAAAAAAACTAGAGGACATCACCAAAACCAAAAGTGGTTTCTTTGAAAGATCAACAAAATTGGCAAACCTTTAGCTAGACTGACCAAGGGAACAAAAACAACAACAAAAAAAGGAATCTCAATTTATTAAAGCAGGAAATGAAGAAAAAGATATCACTATCAACTTTATAGAAATTAAAAGGATTATAAGGGAATACTATTGTATTGGATATCTTTGGTTGCTGTCTCAAATTTTCACAAATTTAGTGGCCAGAAAATAACACAAACTTAGTAGTTCAGAAGTCTACAATGAGTATCACTTGGTTAAAATCAAGGTATCCGCCAGGCTGCATGTCTTTCTGGAGATCTTAGGGAGAGTTAGTTTCCTTGCTCTTTCCAGCTTCTATAGGATACCCACATTTCTTTGCTTGTGGCCCTCTTCTTCCATCTTGAAAGGCAGCAAAAGCAGGTGGAATGCTGGTATCATATCAGTCTGACTACTACTACCTTCCTCTTCCACGTTTAAAGAATGTGGACTCACCCAGGTAATCCAAGACACTTTCCCGAATTTTAAGGTCAGCTGATTAACAACCTTAATTCCATCTGTTACCTTAACCCCCTTTGCCGTGAAAGGTAAAATATTCACAGGTTCCAAGGGTTAGGACATGAACATCTTTAGTGGACCATTATTCTGCCTACCAATTTTATAAACAGCTGTATGCCAACAAATTAGGTAACCTAGATGAAATTGACAAGTCCCTAGAAATACAGAAACTACTGAAACTGGCTTTAGAAGAAATAGAAAAACCTGAATAGTTATATAACAAATAAAGAGATTTTTACTTGTGGGAAGAATTTTAAAAATTCCCACAAAGAAAAGCCTGGATACACATAGCTTCACTGGTGATCTACCAGACTTTTAATTGAGAATTAATTATATTCCTTCACAAATTTCCTCATCCCCCAAAAAAGAGTAGGAAATACTTCCCAACTTATTCTATGAGGTCAATATTACTGGTTACTAAAACCATGTAGATATCACAAGAGAACTGAGGCCAATATCCTCTAAGAATATAGGTGAAAGAAACACCAACGAAATGCTAGCAGACCAAATCTAGAAACATTTATAAAAGGTTACTCAGCATGACCAGGTGGGGTTTATCACAGGAGCTCAAGGTTGATTCAATTTCTGAAAATCAATCAATATTAGTAAACAAAAATTACATGATCATTTCAATAGCTACATTGAACAATCCAGGAATAGACATGAACTTCTTCAACCTGATAAGGAGGATCTACAAAAAAAGAAACCCAGAGCTAACATTATACTTAATCATCAAGGACTGAACACTTTTCCTCTGTGATCAGAAACAAGAACGTCTGCTTTCACCACCTATTCAACATTGTACTACAGGTTCTAGGCAGGGCAGTTAAGCAAGAAAAAGAAATAAAATACATTCATATTGGAAAGGAGGAAGTCAATCTATCTCTGTTTGCAGAGAACTTGATCTCCTTTATGGAAAATTCTCAGGAATCCTCAGAAATTTAGAGCTAGTAAGTGAGTTTAACAAGATTGTAGGGTACAAGATCAATGGGATATAGATCAGTGGAATAGTATTGAGAGTTCAGAAATTAATTCCTACCTTTATGGTTAGTTGCTTTTCAGCAAAGATATCAAGACAATTCCATGGGGGAAAGAAAAATCTTTTTAAAACATGATGCTGGGACATCTAGATACCCACATGCTAAAGAATGAAGTTGGACCCTTACTTGACACCATATAAAAAAATGATTTCAAAGTGGAACATAGACTTAAAAGCTAAAACCATAAAACTCTTAAAGAGGTAAATATTCTTTGAGTTAGACATTAGTTTCTTGTATATGACACCAAAAGCATAACCAACTTATTATTATTAGTAGTAGGTACATTTGATGTTTAATTAAATTGAATTTTTTTTGTGTTCTAAGGACACCACCAAAAAGAAAAAAAAAACAGGATGGGAGATCATATTTGCAAATCATATATCTTACAGGGACTTTATCTAGAAAAAAAACATATTCCTTACAATTCAACAGTAAAAAGAGAAATAATTTTTAAATGGGCAAAGGATTTGAATAGATATTTCTCCAAGAAAATATATAAATGATTAATAAATATATGAAAATATGCTGAATAATTAGGTTTTCGGGGAAATTCAAATGAAAATCATAATGAGATACCACTTCACACCTGCTAGAATGGCTTAAAAATTAAAAACAAAACAAAAAACATAGAAAATAAACACTATTATTGAGAATGTGGCGAAACTCAGATCCTTATAAATTGTGAGTGGGAGTGTAAAATGTTGTGGCCACTATGGAAAAATTTTGGAAACTCCTCAAAATATTAATCATTTATTGACCACATGACCTACAAATTCCACTCCTAGGGATATACCTCAGAAAAGTTAAAATGTATGTCCCCCATAAAAACTTGTACACAGGGGCGCCTGGGTGGCTCAGTCGTTAAGCGTCTGCCTTCGGCTCAGGTCATGATCCCAGGGTCCTGGGATCGAGCCCCACATCGGGCTCCCTGCTCAGTGGGAAGCCTGCTTCTCCCTCTCCCACTCCCCCTGTTTGTGTTCCCTCTCTCACTGTGTCTCTCTCTGTCAAATAAATAAATAAAATCTTTACAAAAATTAAAAAAAAAACCTTGTACACAGATGTTCATAGCACTAGTGTTTATAACAGCCAGAAATTGGGAACAGTCTAAATAGCAATATCCTGATGAACTGGTAAATAATATATAGTATATTCATACAGTGGAATATATTTAGCAAAAAAGGGAGTAAAGTACTGATACCTGCTATACCATAGATGAATCTTGTAAATAATACCCTGAGTGAATGAAGGCAGTCACAGAAAACCACGTTTTATGATTCCATTTATGTGAAATGTCCTGAATATACAAATCGATAGAGAAAGAAATTATATTAGTGATTGTCAGGAGCTGTGGGAAGGAGGGAATGGGGAGTGACTGTGAATGGGTATAGGGTTTGTTTTGGGGGGGTCATGAACTATGCTAAAAACAGATTTTGATGATGTTTGCACAATTCTGTAAAAGTATTAAAAATTTAGTTTTACAATATAAGAGGGTGAATTTTATCATATGTAAATTGTATCTTAAAGGCTTTTAGTTGAAAATGTCATCATTACACATTTTGCTAAACGAGTGGTAAGGAGAAAAGGAAAATTGCAGAGAGGTTGAGATTGAACCAGAATAAAATATACTATTACCCTTTTAAGAACTTTCTCTGTAAAAAAAAGGAGAAAGAGGACAGTGAAGTTTAATGGAGAAAAGGAATCCTTGATAAGGTCTGTGGAGACTGGAATGTTTGCAGACAGAAGTGAAGAAACTAAGAGAGCAGTGGAAAATATGAGTGAGGGTGCATAGTTTGATCATGTGAAAAAATTGCAGCTTTCTTTAATACCAGTACATTGCTTCTAATTATGATTGATTGCTGTTGTTATCAGATTAAAATGATCTAATTATCCAATTTATATACATCAGTGCTTTTCTTCCCCCAAAGTTTGCATGACATCTAACCTGAGCCAGATCGGTGAGTTAGGTCTACGCTGATGCTTTGAATAGGAAATTTCAAAACTGAGTATTTTCAACCTTGACCCTCTGAGTCATGAGAGGTGGCCATTAAAGACTTCATGGTGTTCCCATTTATCAGCACATTCTAGTTCTTCAGCCTTTGTTGAATGTTTAACAGTTATCAAAATGTTGAAAATAGGAATATGTGAATTTCATCCATCTGCTTCAGCAGTTTGATTGTTGGCTTTAAAACTCTTATCCCAAGGCTGCTATTTTTTTGTCAATTCTAGGCAAAAAAAAATATGTTAAATATTTATTATCTTATTAGAGCATTTGACTTTTATATATTCTATTCCCTGGTATCTACAAACCTAAAATTCCTTGAAATCCAAGAAAATATTTTTTAGAGGTTCATAGCTAGCTGTATTTTCAGTCTATCAGAAGGACTAATGGAAGCCTACATTTACCTATCATAAGGCTACAAAGACTACCTAAGGAATCAAGATCATTTGTTTAAACTGGAAATATATCCATGCAATGTGCAAATGCAATCCTGTGGTTACATCCTACAGGATAGATGCCCTGATT
Organism: Eumetopias jubatus; assembly: GCF_037043125.1. NCBI lineage: Eukaryota > Metazoa > Chordata > Mammalia > Carnivora > Otariidae > Eumetopias > Eumetopias jubatus. The sequence continues at coordinate 50,648,032 of NW_028274813.1, forward strand.
GTATGTCTAGCTGCCTTTCTATCTATATATTAAAAATGGAAAGTTAATGTTATTTCAAAACCAAATAAGTTGGTTAAAAAAATCCCTTTAAAAAATCTCTTTTAAAAATCTCTCTTTTAAAAAATCTCTTTAAAAAAAATCTCTTATAGAAGTCATATGGGGTGCCTGGGTGGCTTGGTTGGTTAAGTGTCAGACTCTTGGTTTTGGCTCAGGTCCTGAGATGAAGCCCTGCATCAAGCCCCTGCTTAGCATTGGGCTCCATGCTCAGCAGGGAGTCTGCTTAAAGATTCTCTCCCTCTGCCGCTCCCTGTTCGTGCTTGCTTGCGTGCTCTCTCTCTCTTTCAAAAACAGAAGGCAATATCGAATTCATAAATGAGAACCTTCAGATACTGTAGTGCCTACCTCTTTAAAATGGAGAAAAGGTAAACATATTGATAGGTAAGTCAGATTTTATTTTTAAAGGAATGATTTGCATCTACTTTAAAAATTAATAATTTTTGACATAATGAGTTTGTTAAATGTTTCTGGAGTGTCCATGGCAAATTTATAAATAATACATCTCAACCAATATTTTTGGTTTGCTTGTGAAGATTTCTAGTGTGGTATATTTTTTGTTTTGCCTATGTTTAATGATAAAAATTAAGAAAAATTGTTCCCCCAAATCTAGAGAGATGATATAAATTTAAAAGGAAAGCATTAGAAGCAATAGGAGTTAATTTATTCATGCCAGACAACATTCTAAGCATTTTTCTTTCCTTGTTAACTCAGAAAATCATTATAGCTACCCCATTATCAAATGAGACACAGAAGACCAGAGAGGTAAAGGAGCGTTCAGAGGCCCATGCGTTGGGCTCCCTGCTCAGCGGGGAGACTGCTTCTCCCTCTGTGTTCTCCCTCTCTCTCCCTCAACTAAATAGATTAAAAAAAATCTTTAAAAAGTTGTGATTATGTGTTCTTTTTCTTCTTTTAGGAAAAGTATGTCTAGATTTTATGGCACTAAAATTGTTGAGTTATTCACATGTTATTCACATTTTATTTCTTGTCCAATATAACACACACACATTTAATGCTTAAATTATTCAGATAGATGAGCAAGTTCAGACATTTTTTTAGAAATACTATATGACAGGGGGGCTCAAATGTAATAAGACTCATTTCTCATTCTGCACATGAAAATCTCATTATTAGCATGGTTGTAGCAATAGTTGATTTTAAAGACACCACTAATTATAGAAGTATCTTTACATTTAACTTCTTTAAAGAATTATATTTGACACATTTTTGAAGTACAGAACAATTATCTTGCTCCTTTGAAACTCAAGACATTGTTATTCAAGGAAATGAGGGCATAACATTGGCACTATATTATTATCTCATTTGAAGGACTAAGTTCTAGTCCTTAAAGTGAACAAATTGAAGTCTCTGACTTTTGGGGGTCCACTGAGGAAAAGAGAGAATAACCCAGGAACCGGAAGGACCAAGAAACACTTGAGGTTTTGAAGTAATAGAAGCCTCAGACACTTAGCCCCAATCTTAGAGCTCTCCCCCACCCCTCCTCTGGCATGTCCAGGTCCTCTGACAAAACCAGAGACATTTTCTATGTGCCTTACTTTAGAGAGTTTCCATTTCTGATGTCTTTCAGGTAGATTTGGAGGCAGTGGAAAACTTGTACGAACTGAAGACTTGTATGGAATAAATGCTTGATGGTCCAAATAAGGGCCTTGAATTTGTTTTCCCATAGAAATGTGATGGTGTCTTCATATTCAATGTTCAGTGAATATTGCAGCCCACTTCAACAATGCTATAACTTTTCAGTAGATTCTGTAAATAAAGAGCTATGTGTGTGGGTGTATGTGTATGTATCTAAACACACACACACACACAAAGACACAACCTCAAGTGAGTGTGTGTGTTTGTATGTATATATACTTATATATTCTTAGGATCATATATTCAGAAGAAAATAGCCCATAAAATCAGTCCATATTATCGGTTGATGAATAATTGCATGTTTTATGCCTTCCCCACTGTGGCCACCTGATGCTTTTTGGTGCTCTCTACTAGGACTCTTCCCAGCATTCATGATTACATGCTGCTCTCATACTGTGCCTTGTTAGTTTCCATTTCTTGCCTTTGCTAGATTGTCTTCCCTGTTAATTAAACTATGTCATTTTGCATGAACTGTGTTTTCCAAGTTCATGTTGAAAGGAACCTTCTACATAAAGTATTTCCCTCCACCATCTGTAACCTTTTTTCTTCTGAAGATTTTTTTATAATTCTCTTAGTATTTGTTTCAGAGTGATGCACATATTCCAATTGATTAATAGTTTTGTTGTTCTCCTAGACTCAGTACATTCTTCTCCATTTCATTATCCTACTGGTCATTTAAAAGACAGGGATTGTGTTTTAAACATCTAAAATTCCCTCAAAGTGCCTAGCACAGCATTCATTGCATATTTAGGTGAACACTTGAAACAGCCTTTTCATAAACTGGGCTACGTTAATCTAGAAAAAACATCTCAGTAAATTCACATTATTCTGAAATCATTCACAGTGCACTTGATGGACCTGGCTTTCAAGTCTCCTCCCACCCCCACCCCCACAGATGTCCCCTTTATTTCTGTTTGTAGCATAGTGTTGTACCTGAGCCTGCTGCTGCTTTTTCTTATTCTCAGTTTTAAAGATGCATTGTAAGGATCTAAGCAGGTTTTTTCCCCCCTTTGACCATGACAGAGTTGTTAAATGTCATTGGTCGACACCACGGATTTGAAATGTATTTAAAAGAAAAGCCTTGTTGGCAGAAAGTCACCTGTGTAAATAATATATCATAAGTAGCACCCTGCATAGTTTTCATTGGCTTTTAGTGTGTACAGAACTTTAATCTATGGCTTTCATTCTTGTTTACAGTGTATACCAAATCATGAACCTATTCCTTTTTGAAAAATAAAGTGTTATCTAGCACAGGATCTCTGCCCCCTCTCTAATCTTTTCTAATCTATAAAAATATGAGATGTTTTCAAACCAAATATTGAGTTTAGCTGATCACAAAATGGAGATTTCCTCTTTCAATAAAAATGTGTGTTGATGGATTTTATAGTGTGCAGTTTAAACTGCTTCCCAGCCATTAAAAATGGACACTTAAGTACGTTTAGAGCTTAACCATCAGCTTTCAGTGGTATCAGACTTTTACTTTGTTCTTTTATTTGCACAAATATTATTAAACACAGCCAACAGTGACTTAGAATTAATTCATGGATATGAAACCCATTTGTCACAGAATTTGACAGATTTTCACAATACCAACACAAAGCCAGAATTTTTCATTTAAATATTGAACTTAGTGTTACATAGTTGAATAACGGAAATGATCCTTTTCTGGAAAAAAATCAATTTTAGTTGGCACAGATCATACAGATCATTATTTTATATGTACCTCTCTTAATACTATTTTGTTTGTGAATTAATTTAAATTTAGAAAAAAGTTGTTTACCTTTAAAAATAAATCCGGCCTGAACCTGCAGATCTCTGGTGATCTAAAGTAGTTACAGGAATCACTTCTTTCATTCTGGTCCTGAGATATGACTCCCATATCATCTTTATTTCTCTGTACAGGTTTGATTCCATTAGATAATCTTTGTATTCTCCAATACAGATTGGCTGGAAGAATAGGTCTGATTAGTTTTGCTAATTAGCTTTTTCCCTCTGGTGGGAAGGAAGAGCCCTTACAGTCTAATACTTAGAAGTTATTAGCCTGCTGATTTGGGTTTTAGCACACACCTCTGGAGGGATAGTGACCATCCCTCTGTAGAACAAACCAGCCAACAAATTAACAACAAAGCAAACACAAAGAAAACCAAAAGCTCAGCAGTAGATGTACTAGGAGGCAGCTTAGCTGGTGGGAGATATTAGGGTTGGCTGACTTATGATTGACATATCCAGTGTACCCATTCATTCAGAATTGGATTTGAAGCGGCTGTGATTATTTCACATTAATTTTTTGGCAATGAAAAAACATGGGAAGTTCAGGAAGCACATATTACAGTTGTTGGCCCATGACTGCATGTTTGAAATATGCAAATCATGCATTTTACATCTGAAAAGAGGTTAATGAATAAAGACCATTCTATTTTATTTTATTTATTTATTTTTAAAGATTTTATTTATTTGACAGAGAGAGACACAGCGAGAGAGGGAACACAAGCAGGGGGAGTAGGAGAGGGAGAATCAGGCTTCCCGCTGAACAGGGAGTCCGATGCGGGGCTCGATCCCAGGACCCTGGGATCATGACCCTAGCAGAAGGCAGATGCTTAACCGACTGAGCCACCCAGACGCTCTATTTATCTATTTTTAAATATTTTATTTATTTATTTGAGAGAGAGAATATGTGAGAGAGAGAGAGAGCGCATGAGCGGGAGCAGGGGCAGAGGGAGAAGCAGAATGAAAGAAGAGATTCCTGTAACTACTTTAGATCACCAGAGATCTGCAGGTTGAGGCTAAACCAACTTTTTTCTAAATTTAAATTAATTCACAAACAAAATGGTATTAAGAGAGGTACATATAAAAATTTTTCTGGAAAAAACACAATTAGATTTTTGATTACTGTTATTTTCTCACTGGTGATATTAACCCTAGCATTTAGTCTATGATGTATTTTCTATAATCTTTATATTTTAAATATTTGGACATTATCTGTAGTTTGTTTGAATATATTTACTATTAGAACTTTATATGAGCCAATTTCAATCCTTCAACATATTCCTGAGGAGTAGTGAAAGAGTTTGGCTGCATGTTTCATGGTAAATATAATGGAAAATATACTGGATTTAAAAGTTTATCACATTTTCTCAGAGCCTTTTTATGTTAATGTACTCTGAGACTCTTGCAGGGTTAATAAGCTGCCCCTGACTCCCTACCTTTTTTTTTTTTTTCCTTGGAAAATCTTACTGGACTATTCTGCAGTATTCACTTTGCTGAATGATATTTTAGTGCCTAATATATTACATAGCATCTTTCAAACACATCTCTCTTGATGATTTATAGATTTTTATGGAGTCTGATAGCTAAATTAGATGATTTATGACTATAACTTTAACATACTGGATGAGAGAACTCAAGATACTTTTGAATTATCTGAGTAAATTCTTTGGAAGTGGCCAGAATAAGGGTCATTAACTTATTAACCATGGGGAAAAACTGAAAAATTAATGGTGTCACTTGCTCAGAAATTATATTCCATTCACTGTTTTGGACCATGCCTAGGTCCTTAACTGTCTTTTTTTTTTTAAGATTTTATTTATTTATTTGACAGAGAGAGAGACAGGTAGAGAGGGCACACAAGCAGGGGGAGTGGGAGAGGGAGAGGGAGAGGGAGAAGCAGGCCTCCCGCTGAGCAGGGAGCCCCATGTGGGGCTCGATCCCAGGACCCTGGGATCATGACCTGAGCAGAAGGCAGATGCTTAACGACTGAGCCACCCAGGCACCCCTGTCCTTAACTGTCTTAAATCAGAGTATTAACACCTTCAACAACTTTCTCCTTGTTTCAGGGTTAGTGCCTGTTCTCTGCTTGACCACCTTAGGGCAGCAAAGTGTTAATTATATATAATTCATGACATAGCTTTGTAACTAAGGGGATTTGTTACACTTTTGTAATTGAAATTATTAACTTTATTATTTTCTGCATCTTTTCAATGTTTTTGTACTTCCCGTGTTTTTTAAAAGTGTGATGCATCACTTTTATAACCTGAAAAACAAAATGCTGTTATAAATCTGTTTTCTAATTCAACACAAGCATGCCACATCTTTGCATTATGAGTTGTCAATATCCAGAAGTTGATAACATAAAATATAATATTTTTTATAGCAACATTTTGGAAATTCTGTCTCAAAAATATTTTAATCTAATTGGACTTATAGATAACAATTTTTCTTAAACTTTTTTTTTATCAACACATATTTGCTGTTGTTAAACAAACCTTAAATGATGTCATTATGTCTTCAGCCTAGGCATGATTTTAAATCATGTCCTTCTTTAAGCTATACAGCAGTTAAAGGCTGTAATAAGTGTTGATTCTGAATTTAGCAGCAATAACATGAAATATCTCCAAGGTGAAAGGAAAGCTGAAAGAACATCAACTAGACCTGTTGTAATCAACCTCTGACTTCACTTGTGTGCTGACGTTCTAATCAAATTTGCTTCCCAGAGGTTTTTACAAAACCCGTGGAGAGTTTGCTACTTACACATCTTTTCAGAAATAAACACGAGTTTTTTAATGTCTGTTAAAGGCATAATAAAATATATTGTGAGTAGAATACCCTTTTCATGGACTCTGAAGGAGAAACAACTACTTTGTTGAAAATAAATATTTTGGCTCTATAAAATACTCTTTCCTCTCAATTAGTTATTATGACCATGTATTCACAGAACCATGGAACAGAAGTAGTGCTTTAAGACTATGGAGTCCATTCTTTTGCCTTTAAAAGGAGCTACTTTGTAACAAAATATTACCTATTTCTTTCCCCCTGCCCCTTCTCTCTCTTTTCTGTCTCTCTCTCTCTCTGTCTAGTTCTCTTGTGTTAGGTGCTGAGGAAAGTAGATGATAATGAATTGAGAGACTAGTTCAATAACCCTCCATGTTAGGTGGTGCAATGGAGTTATAGTACCAGGTATTTGACTTTTATAAGAGGACAAGCCTTCTCTGATTCTCCTTATTAAGGAGAAATGGACTTAGGGTTCTCATGGGAAGAGCAACCAGTGGCTTGGGGTGAACAACTAAAGGATTATATTGGGAGGTAATGGAAAGGCTTGAGAACAAAATGGCAAGGTTTCCAGGGGAGTTCAAGTCCTGTGAGAAAATTAAAGATTAGGCATGTAGAAATTTATCCAATTTCTCATAACAATCGATAGGTAGAGCTGTAATTCAGTTTTTTTTTTTAATTCCAAATCGATATTCCTTCTGAAAATTTACCGAGTGTCGCTATTGGCAGACAATACTGAAAAAAATCAAGGATACAAAGAGGGCAGAGGGAGAAACCATGATGTCTTTATGGGGGCAAAACTTATTTGTTAAGAGAGAGGGTGGAAACATTACGAGTTTGAGCATAAGTGCAGAAAGAATGAATTTTGAAATCAAATTTCTGTAATGTATCAGCGAGGGAGAATCATGTGGTCTCCTGGTTGCTGTGGCTGTGTGTTTTGCCTCCAGGTATATTTTGCTTATTTTCAAAGTGTTTAGGTTTTATTTTTGGTTTCTTTTGTTCTTAAAATGAATTTTTAAAAAAGATTTTACTTTGATTTATTTGAGAGAGAGAGTGAGAAGGATCAGGGGGAGGGGGAGGGGCAGAGGGAGCCTGAGAAGCAGACTCCCCACTCAGCAGGGAGTCAGACTTGGGGCTCCATCCCGGGACCCTAAGATCATGACCACAGCTGAAGGCAGACACTTAACTGACTGGGCCAATCAGGTGCCCCTGTTCTTAAAATGAATTAGCACCTATAATAACAAACTAAGAGATTATTCCTGAAAGTTCTTATTTCCCGCCCCTTTTGCAAAGTCTGAACATCCTAAGGCTTGGTTCTAATTCTTGTGTGGCTACAGTTCCTGAGAGAGAGGTGATGAATAGCTGCTCCCTTCAGACAGGGTGTGCCGTCTTCACTTTACCCAGCTACTCACCTCAGCCAGCTCAGTCATTTATATTACCTGCTTGACATATGTACCCATTTGGATTTTTTAACTTCTAAAGTAAGGAGTGAACAATAATAATCTGTGCTTAGATTGTAGAAAGAAAATCATTCCACATATATTTATTGATCACCAAGCATGTGTTAGATACTAATCTGGTACCTAAAATACAGTGTAGTGAAATCACCAGAAAAGTTCCTTCTTGGAGGTTATATTCTAATGTGGGTGGCAGGCAATTACCAAAATAGTCAACTAAAATATATAGTGTGTTGGTGATAAATGCCAAGGAGAAAAATAAAGCAGAACAAGGGACAGGAGGTATCAGTGGGTTGCTATTTTAAGTAGGGTAGTTAAAGAAAGTCTTATTGAGAAGGTGACATTGCTAAGAACCTGAAGAAAGTGAGTGAACAATTCCTGTGGCTCTTTGAGAGATGAGTGTTTCAGGCAGAGGGAAAAAGCAAGTGCAGTTGCCCTGAATGTATTTCTTAGTGTGTTAAAAGAACCTTTAACGGGCCACTGGGGGTGGGGAGGGGCATGCAGTGAACCAATGGAGAGTAACAAGGGTTTGGGTCTGGAGTGCTGTATAGATGATTGCTAGTATCCCAGCTTTCATTCTGAGTATGAAGTGTATGACCATAAATATTAGGCCCTAAAGGAAGTGAGTTTGTGCCAGACCTGCTCAAAGCTACACCATGAAGATGGACATGATTTACCTTATCTAAATACCCCCAGTTCTCTAAAATACAAGTGAAGGTAACGTGCCCTTTCAACTACCTAGATACGCCATTGCAGTAGATTGGTTGGAGGGGAGAATACAGGTAGGTCCAAAAGAGAAAAGAATCAGAATGATCGGGTGCTAATATGAGGTTTTTGTTGAGGATAAATTCTTCTTTTGTTGAGTGGTGTTCTAGTTACTGATTCATTGTGTCTGAGTTGCAAATCTACCCTTAATTACCTGCTCCGCTGCTATAGTGGAGTTAGACCCTATAAGCATTTTTTTCCCTTGCAGTAATCTCAAAATTAAGCTTTGTCAGTAGAGGACACTAAAACAAAATTGCAGAAGGAAGAGTGTTTCCCTTTTGGGTCTGGTGTGAATCTGTTTTGCTGCTTCTTCTGTTGCAAGAATGCCAGTGCAGTGGTTCTCTGCTTCATCCACATACCCAGAGCATGCAGTCTGATGTACTACTTTGCTGTGTCTCTCCCTGTGCGATACCATATATAGTAGGTCTCTTGCTGATCTGCTGGTAAAGCAAGCTTCTAGTGCTCTGACTGCATCTGTATGCCCACCTGCCTACCCCCCAAGGGATGTTTCCTGCTTCCCTATCAACTATAGACCAGCTCTGGTCTGGACACCTCAGCCAACTTCACTATCCAGTAGACTGCAGCCATACCTTCTCCACTGAGATATGAATTCCAGACATGGGGAGTTCTCCCCATCTGTACAAATTGTGCCTTCCTTGGGTACACTTCCTCAGCTCTAGAGTTTTCTCTAGAGTTCTTGTGATACCTTTATAGCTAACTTATATTTAATAATTTTTTGTTATTTGATAATTTAAAAATTATTTAATGTTTCTTTACTTAGTAATTCTTTCACTCTTTGTTCAAATCATGTGGTTTCTAATTCCTGCTTAGACCCTGAATGATACAGGTGGTAAGAGCAAAAAATTCTGGAACTTACAAACGCATGTTTATTTTTTTTTCAGTCTTCTCAAGGATGCATCAAGTTGAAAAACCCAGCCAAAGTGTTGTGTGAGTTGCAGTTATCAGAGAAGTCAAGAGTGAGTCTAGCATGACAGGTGGAGTAAGAGAGGCAACTGACATAAATGCAAAGCACTCTTGACTAGCAAAGTGTTGTGCACTTAATAAGGGATAAACAGAGGTGGTTTAATTCATGACCATGAACATTTATTGAGCAATTTTTTACATGCAAAGCAACTGTGCCACTTGCTTTGAAACTTACAATGATACATTTATTCAATATGCAGTTGATGATTGAACTGTGTGGATCCACTTATACATGGCTTTTTTATGTGTTTTCTATTCCTTATGTTTTCTTAATAACATTTTCTCTTATTGTCAGAGTGCAGTATGTAATACATATAACATACAAAGTATGTATTAATCGATTGTGTATAGTATTAGTAAGGCTTCTGGTCAACAGTAGGCTATTAGTAAAGTTTTGGGGAGTCCAAGTTATATGTGGATTTTTGACTGCATGGAGGTGTCAGGATCCCTAACCTTTGGGATCGTTCAAGATCACAACTGTATATATTCATTGAGCATTAAATAAGTGCTGGCACTGGATAAATGCTGGGTAATTGCTGTAATACTCACACAGAGTAGATAGGGAATTTTTACCTTTCAAATAACGGAGTCCTATGGGGGCGTGGAGAAAGAAAGAGAGAAAGAAATACACACACACACACATACAAACACACAATCACATCATGATGTGATAAGATGATGATGGAGGTGACAGAGTAGAAATGTAACGGAAAGGTCAAGTATTCCTATCACTGAGACTTAGAGATGTTTTGAGTGCAAGCAACCCTTCTTTTAAGGGCCCTAGTCTAGAGATACTGCATTGTTATCTTTACATGGTGTAACACTAAACCTCAATGAGAAAGGTAATTTCTGAGACCGCTTACCAGACTTGGACCCATTGATTGACCACTCCTTGTTCTAGAACAATAATTTACGGAATCACCTGGTAGTTGAATAAGAAGTCAACTTCTTAGATGCTACTCAACAAACATAGAATAGTTTACTGTCCAGATTCTGCTAATTGGAGAAAAAAATTGATTCAAAAATTTGAAATACCATGCCAGTCAGTCAAACTTGAATGAAACATAAGTGCAGGAGAAGCTCCCAATAATTTTTTCATCAATAAGCCATGTATATCCAAGTCATACATTTGCATATGGTTAAAATGTGCTAGCACAGATTCAAAATATCATATCTTTATTTAACTACTGCCTCTTTTAAATAATTAGGGCATAAAAAAGAGTCTAACATTGTAATTTAAATTGCAAATAGAAAAACACAGAGGACCTATTTATCTCAATCTGTGTTGTCTTAAACATCAGTGCTGGTAACAGTGCTTTTCATTTAACAATGTTTTTTCCTATCATATAAATAATACATTAGGAAATAAAACTGCCCACCTGTGCTGTACATGGTTATTATTCATTATGTTGTCCTTGGGAAGTCTGGTTCCTAAATATTTATTGGTATGAACTCATCGAGTTGTTTTAATCCTTAAGGAATATGTTGAAATCTTAATCCTGTTCTTTTGAACCTCAGCGAACCCTAGAATTAATTTGGTAGCCAAAATAGGGGGAAGTTTAAACCACAATTCTTTGGCACAGGATCAAAGGATCTGTTCCATTGTAAACAAAGGTTGGTTTAGTCAAATCAGCCATCTGTCTCTTGATGAATTTAAACAGTGATGTGACATATTTCAGTACTGTTATTTTTTAAAATAAGTACTGCTTATTTTTTATTTATTTATTTTTTTTGTAAAGAGAAGGTATCAGTGGATAATAGGCCTCTTTCTTCTTCAGATTAATTCTTGAATGGCATTGTGGCATCTCTTTTCCATGTTGACAGCTGGTGCGATTTGTTACGGTTGCATGTTTGAAGAAATTTCCATTTCTAGATTCTGCAGTCCTTAAATTATTTCAGTCACTTGACTTCTTTTCAGTCTTTTTTTCTTTGTGGATTAACAAACTAAGTATGCCATTCTTTCATGAAGTGGTCGATAAGCTTTTAATCACATGCTTAGGTTTAGTGCCATATTTAACTTATGAATAAATAGCAAGAGCAAGAAGGTGTCTTATTTTGCTCAGTGACTAACTTTGGGGCAAGATATTTAAGGAAATTGGACTACTGAAACTCCATGATGGCCAAGCTATAGGGAATATCATACTGAACTGTCAATATTGTTGGTGATTTAAAGAAAAGCCTTTTACTTCTTATAAAGAAGTTATTAGTAGTTCTGGTTTGTCTACTGGAAGATTTTCACTTTTTACAAACTTTCAATTATGTCTCACAATGGTATAAATGTATTCTGCTATTTATTCTACTCCACTGTTTGAACTGGTGTGATTATTGACTAGTGTGATTAATCAATGGAGTACTTGTGAATTCTCAGTCTAAGTAATAGAACACTTGGAAACTCTCACCTGCTCTAGCAATGTTAAAACTCACAAGAACCTTCATACTTTATAGTAGACATATGCAAGGCAATTATTACTTTGTGTGGCTAATGTTTACATTACATTTGTGCACCTAACACCCAAGGTTACAGGGGTGCTCTAAAAATACTGGACCACCTGCTGGAGGGGAAGCATATGTCTTAGCTCTTTTGGGGCTACTGTGACAAAATATGAAAGATTGGGTGAATTTTAAACAACAGAAATTTATTTTCACAATTCTGGAGGCTGGGAAGTAAAGGTCAAGGTGCCTGGAGATTTTGGTGTCTGGTGAGGGCCCACTTCCTGGTTTATAGATGGCTGTCCTCACATGGCAAAAGGGGCAAGGGAGCTCTTTGGGTGTCTTTTATCAGAACACAAAACTCATTTGTGAGACATACCCCCTTGTGACCTAATCACCTCCCAAAGGCTCCACCTCCAAATATTATACATTGGGGATTAGGTTTCAACATAAGAGTTTGGGGGGATGAGGGAAACACAATTAGTCTATAGCAACATTTAAGTTTGTTTTTCGTAATGCATTTTGGTATCTTTCACTTGGTAATTTTCATTTGTTTGTGTTTTTGTGGTAGATTAAATTATAGGCTCTAATTCTTCACCTTGTCCTGTGTTGTCTGGTTTCTGGCCCTGGAATGATTAAGGCAGAGAAATATTGTCTCTTGGGGTGCTGTGACCAGATAGAGGAGATATGGCTCTGAATTAGTTTGCATATGAAAGACATGCACCTGGCTGAGCCTTTGCTGGTCACTAAGAAATGACTAGTCCAGGGAGGATCATTCTCTCCCAAGCAGAAAGAATTTTTAAAGATGTGAAAATAGGGCGCCTGGGTGGCTCAGTTGGTTAGGCGACTGCCTTCAGCTCAGGTCATGATCCTGGAGTCCCGGGATCGAGTCCCACATCGGGCTCCCTGCTCAGCAGGGAGTCTGCTTCTCCGTCTGACCCTCTTCCCTCTCGTGCTCTCTATCTCTCATTCTCTCTCTCAAATAAATAAATAAAATCTTTAAAAAAAAAATAAAGATGTGAAAATATCATAATACATATAGAGAAAAAAGAACACACATACATGATACACTAGTTGTCAAATCTTCAGGAATAAGAAGGTCTAGTTTTAGCACATCCTATTACATGAAAGAAATTGTATAAGTGATATAAGTGGAATTTATATGACTGCTTTTTAATTTTTTTCATTTTGCTAGACAGAGCCTTAAAATATAGCCTGATTCAACAGTCAACATCTGGCAATTCTGATGATGACAAATAGATTCTGAAGAAACAAAACTGAAAAACATGTTGTCATATTAATATGGTTTTCTGGCACATAACTTTGCACAACTCAAGTTTCTAATTTGGAGACACAGTCTGTGTTTCCCTAGGCCTTACCTGAGTGACATTCACAAAGGGCTACAATAAAAGCAGCAATATTGAGGTGCCTGGGTGGCTCAGTTGGTTAAGCGACTGCCTTCAGCTCACGTCATGATCCCAGGGTCCTAGGATCGAGTCCCACATCAGGCTCCCTGCTCAGCAGGGAGTCTGCTTCTCCCTCTGACCCTCTTCCCTCTCGTGCTCTCTATCTCTCAAATACATAAATAAAACCTTTAAAAAAAAATAAAAGCAGTAATACTGTTTCCTTGAGCTCTCTCCGAAGTCATCTGTGAGACATCCAGTCCCTCCAGTTTTTCTCCAGATAGTTTGGGAGTTCCTGGGGAGAGTCTATGTCATGTGCTTCAGTGCAGTCCTCTACTGTATCATACGTTGTCTGACATTTTCTGCCTTTCCTGCTGTTGGTGCCCAGTACATTGTCTAAAAGTCCACAGACCTGGTTCAGAGATCCAGTGTTCCCACCGAGACAACCTGGGGCCAGGGAGCTGCTGTATTTGTTCTTACCAAAGCTGTTGAACCCAGAGCCAGCCCTCTTCATTGTTACTTGCTTTTTTATTGAAGCCGCCAGCTTCCCAGGAACCCGCACCTGCACTTTGCGATTTATGTGTGAATTCATGAAGAATGGACTATAGATCAATCACAGTGATGGAATGTTTCCCCCAGTTTAAAGCACTCTGAACTCTTCAGCACTATCTCACTGCCCTTGAACCTCTTTTGAGCCTCACATCTCACCCATAAGATATATTTTCCCAATTTTCTAAGTTCCATGAAACTCCCTGGGCATATCCACACCCATTTGATTATTATGTTATAAGATTTAGTCTGCTTAAACTAGGACTTCCTGTGAAATACAAAGAACATCTCCCAGTGATTGAGATATTTGACCATTTCAGCTGTATTTACTATGATTAATGCAATGTCAAATGGTACGCTTTGCTTTCTGTCTTTACTAATTAAAGAATAGAATAATAATTATTGTTATTTAACAAATAGATATTTGGAACTGATTATGCACCATGTCTTTTGCTGAACTCTGGAGCTACTAAAATAATCGATAACATATGACTTATTCTTCTAAATATGTGTACTGTCTACTAAGGACACATGTACTAAGGACACATGTATTTATTTAAAATATATGGAGGTGATCGGGTGGAATCAGAGCATAGGCAGTATAATGAGGTCATAATTCTCAAAGTTCCAAATTTTAGAACACAGGCATGATTGTATACTACTGTTTTCAAATTATATGCTAGATGCCCAGTTGTGTTTTGAGCATCCTTCCTATGTTTGTGGAGGTGGAAGAGATAGATGGACAGACACATTCTTCTATTCCCTTGTTACTCTATCTAACCTAGTCCTAGATGGATTGACATAAGCCATTTGCTCCAAATATGTCTGTAGGTTGGATATTGATCAATCCAATAATCCCAGCATATGTATTAAGGATCAACTAATGGAGCTTCTGCAGTGTTGAATATTGTGGGAATGGAGGAGAAGTTTGTAGGAGGGAAGATCAGGATTTATCCATGACCTGTGCTCAGAGTTTGTAATCTGATTGGTACATGTCTTGGGCATGTGTTGCCTCTCTTCCCAGGGCCTATTTCCCTTTCTCTCAACACAGTACCCTGATTTTCCCTTGAAGGATTCATCTGCTTCCATTCTAAGCCTTGTGTTATGGGAAACCTTGAAGCTACCTCTGACTTAGTAGACCCATTTCTGATCTCAGTGACTGATTTAGGGCATACATGTGACCTAAATCAGATGAAAAGAGAAATAATCCCAGGATTTGTGTGCAGGCTGACAAAAAAAGATGCAAAATTCTGCTGTGGGGAGTGTGATGTGGGAATTGGGGGCTTGGAGCTAGTGCAACCACATTGCTACCATGAAGAAGGGCATGATGTTCTTTAAGCAGCCACAATATGAAGGCTCAGATGTAACTCATTCTTTGGAAAATAGAACAGGGAAGTACAGTGAAGTCAAATCCTTGATAACATTGCTTGAGCCACTGGATAAAACCTCAGACCAAATCAAATCAAAAGTAAGTCTGGACTTTAATTTGCCTGAGCCAGTGAACTCCCTTAGTAAAATGAGTTTGGGTTGGTTCTACTGTTACTTGCAACATAAAAAGTCTTAACTGACACAAAGAAAATATATTCAGAGGTATAAATAGTGGAGAAGAGCTCAATATCAGGAAAGTAGAAGAAGAAAGCACCCCTGGCAAGCACAAATTAATTTTAATGGGGAGGTGCATGGATATGAGTACGATGTAGTGGAAGCTTTCTAAAGTGGATTTGCTCTGTCAGTACCTGGTATTATAGGACGGGAATAGGGATGATGGCAGGGCTAGAGATAAGGATCTGTGGGCAACAATTAGGATGATGCTTAAATTCATTAGAAATGAGCTCACAGAAAATAAACACAGACTTAGAGAAGAAACTTCAGTGCTAGGGCAAACTTGTAGGGTGAGAAGACCGTGGAGGCCATAAGAAAGAGGGAAAGAAGACAGGATCAGGAACTGTCAAGGTTATAAAATCTGAGGGAGGAAGTTTTCATTTCCTGGTAAAACTGAACATTCATAATGCCAGTTAAAAGGAATAGACCCAATGCCTTTCTTTACAACTACAATAGTAATTGACTTGTAGGATAAAAACTGGAAGATATTCTCTGCCTTTAAATCAGTGCAGAGGGGCTTGTAATCAATCTTAAGTGTGTAGGGGTCAGAAGCTGCAATTTGAGGCACAGCTCTAGGCTTCTATAGATTTTGCCCACTCACTGTGCACTGTTAGCCTCAAATTATGGGAAAGGCTTTGCAGCCTTGAAACCGCTCTCATCCCCAACCCTCAGGTGCTACAGACTCCAGAAGTGGTGATTTGTATTGAATGACCCTTAAGGTGTTCGATTTTCTACAACATTTATTTTGATCATAGAAATATATGTGTTGGACTTGTCTTCATCAAATCGTTTTCAGGATGTATCTCCCTTGATTTTTCAGACTTCTGAATATATATGCACACAATTCCCTGAGCCACCTAGGGTATTTAACTTCAAACTTAGATGGTTTTTAGCTAGATGGAGACAAGTACCACAGTTAGGAAACCATTATTTCCTTAATTTCAAAGGCAAAATATGTTCAGTGTTGCCATCAACATTTGACAAATCTTTACCAACATGTCTTATGTGTAAAGAGGAGCTCCCCAGTGACCCAATAAGATGAAGCAATACTGCTTAGTTTAATGCCTTAGAATAACACCAGTAGATACACTGTGTCCTGGCACTGTTGTAAATGCTTTCTATGCATTAATTCATTTGATCCTCATAACAATTCTGTGAGATGTATTATAAATCCCCTTTTTATAAGCAAGGGATTGAAGCTCAGATAGGTTAAGTCATACATCTCATAATATTGTATTTATCCAGTGGTGGCCTAAAATAGCTCAGATACTTCCCTTTCCCTTCTAATAGGGGTTTTTGTTAGTACTGGCTTTTGAAGGACAACGTACCACATGCACATTTTGTGATTATACATCTTGTATCTTTATTTTGAAAGTGATCATATTTGAAGTTTTGATTAAAGAGAGGTACCAAACTCCAAAGAATGGCATCTTCTACCCTGGAATTCAGTGTTAATTTCCTAGGCATTTTTTAACCTCCTTTGCAAAATTAATTTTAGCCTGGAAACTTAATAGAATATGGATTACATGCGCTTAATTAACATAATTTGGATAAGGAAAACTTTAAGGTGAATGCTATAAGAAAATTATTCTATTTTACCTATCATTCTGACTGACTCTCTGTCATATTTGCAAGCAGCAAAAATTGAAACTAAGGAAAATATGATTCACGTAACATGTATGGAAAATGCTTGGAATTGTATAACTGTCATAGCCACACATACCCTGCAACTTCTGAGCAACTGTACAATTGTTTTTAATGACAAGATTTCCAAATTAGAGAAGTCTCCAGCTGCGACAGGTATAACAACATTTAAATATATAAACTTACTCCCACCTACCAAAACAGACTGCCTTTCTAAGTGTAGCTCTTGTTGACAATTTGCACTATTTTTCATGAAAGAAAAGAATTCAGAAATTCAGGTTAGGAGTTCAGAATGCTGAACTAGAACTCTCTGTTGAAGGTCACAGAGTGTAGAAATAAGGAAAAAGGGGAGTAGCATTTTCTATTTTACCTTTATAAAAATACTTTTTTTATTAATGAAATCTCTGTAAAAATGAAAATAATAAATATTCATGGTAGATTTTCTAAGAAAGGATGGAGTTAATATGTGTGTCTGATTTGTAGTTTTTCTGGAATGGTTATCCACAAGGCTGTACAGTAATAACTGTGTTTCAGATATAGCTTGTGTGACTGATACGATAGGAGATAATGGTACCTGCCCTTGCCCAGAATCCTTTCTAAAACTTTTTCATGGAACACATACAGTTTGTCCCCAAAAATGGATGTTTAGATTGATTATTCTCTCGGCGTAGTAGAGAGGTTGTTTTACAAAATACAATCTCTTGGTAATCCTTCTTTGTGAGCTTCTCCATCAGATGCAAAAAGAGCATTTTATTTTAGGTAGGTAAAATTATAAGAGCATTATTTGATTTGGCCAGTTCAGTCTAAAAACTAATGTATTTGAGAGAAAATAAATATTAATCTAATTGATCGTTTCTATTACAAAGATCATTTTAGAAATCTGTAAATGTAACTTTTTAGGTTTTTGTTTCACTGAGGTTTGTTGGCGTAATATAACTCATTTTACCGAGTATTTATTTTTCTAGTTTTATTACCTAAAAGTCTGCTGGAAACCTCTTCTCAGGCAGTGACAGAAGAGACCATGACTTCTTTCTTTAATTGGAAGATGGAAAGTTGCCACAGGTTTCCACAGCCAGTGAAGAGTTTCCATATTTTGGACCTCCATCAATATGGTCGTCTGATGGGAGCATATATGGTTCTGTAAGCAACTAGAGTATAAGCACTAGGAGGGCAGGATTAGTGTCTATTTTGTTCAGTACTATATTCTGCATGCTAAGCATCATGCTCTGCTTGGAGGAAGCACTGATTAAATATTTCTTGAATGAAAGTACTAGATGGTAGGGCGCCTGGGTGGCTCAGATGGTTAAGCGTCTGCCTTCGGCTCGGGTCACGATCCCAGAGTCCTGGGATCGAGTCCCACATCAGGCTCCCTGCTCCTTGTCTCCCTCTGCCTCTCTCTCTCTCTGTCTCTCATGAATAAATAAATAAAATCTTTAAAAAAAAAAAAGAAAGTACTAGATGGTAGACGTGGAATTTAGCAGTGCTGTGTCTAGGTACAAGAGAAAGAATATGAACCCACTTGGGCACAGACAGATGGGGAAAGGCCGGACTTAGTAGCAGTTCTTCTGAAAAAGATGTGGTGTTAAATTTGATGTGCACCTGCTCTGAAATGTGTCTACAAACAAAACAAAACAAAGTCAGGGACAATTGTGTTCTCTGTTACAACATCCCAAGAAAGGATCTTACTTGGTGAGCTTTGTGTTCTCTCATTCATTTTCAGTTTCTGCCTTCTGATTGTTCCTTGTTTTCAGTCTTTAAACATGCTCAGTCTTTAAACATGCTCAACAGATTTAGGAGTAAAGAACTGTTTGGGCTTTAAGCCACTGCTTTGATCTCTTTCCTTTTTCTCATTTCCAAATTATGAAGGAGAATCATTGACGGTTGATGTCTTTCATTTCTCCTGTCTCATTTCCTCTTACCTTCTGCAGTCTAGCTTTGCCACCACTGCCCTGCTCAAAATATTTACATTTAAGCCAGCAATGTTGGCATTATGAGGGTCAAATACAGAGGGTATTTGTTAGCAGTTATTGATACACTGGAAGTCTCCTGCCCACATCCTCTTTCCTGAAATACTGTTCTCCTGCTCACTGAGCATCCTCATAGTTTCTTCTTTTCTGTCTACTCCACCCTCACTTCTCCCCAGCTTTCCCCAAGCTTCTTCCCTGATTTTTCAGCCCGCTGCGTTTCTCATGCACTTGTGCTTCATAGATAGTCCTTTCCACTGTTAGTATTTTCAACACATCCTGTGTGCTGATGGTTGCCTCTTCCTTTCTTTCATACCTCCTACCCTTTCTTTCTCTCTTCCTTCCATCCCTCCTTCTTTTGTTCTTTCCATGCATCTATCTATAAAAGTGTTGGTATATAGACTATACAACGGTGGCTGTCTCCTGGTAGGAATCAAGAGGTAGTTTCTACTTTCTTCTTCCTCATTTTATTCATTTTCTGAAATTTTCACAGTGAATATGAACCACCATTTTAATCAGAAGGAAAACCTAAAATTATTTCTAATTAGAAACAAACAAGGGAATCTGCTAAAGAATAAATGCTTTCTATGACTCACCAGCTATCGCCTCACACACTTAACCTTACTCTCTGTGTTAAACAAAATGAAGAGTGGGTGGGCTCCATATTGTAATCTTCATTGTAGATTGTTCAGTGCAATGCTTAGGGTTTAGTAAATATTCAGTAAACATTTTTGAACTATGTTAACCTCATTGCATGCTGCACAATTGAAATAACTTTAAAACCTTGAAGACATGGGTGAAAACCCAAAGCAGACAGGACTTGGGCCAACATTCTGGAGAAGAGAGACCACCATGGTGATCCCAACAATCGTTCTACTCTTCCCTCACAGAACCTGTCAATTTTCAGCAAGGAGAGGAAACACCTAGGAGCAAGCCCCAGCCAGAGGCTTGTAACAGATTTGCTGGACTAGAGAGAGAATTTAGCATTTGGGACTACCTGGTAGATCAGGACTTGATGCAAGGAAGAGATCTCTGAGACCCGAACTGCAAATGATGAATGTGGTTTACTCTGAAAGCATCTGCCAGTTTTTAAGTTATATATGTATAGAGTGAAGCTCCTAGAAATCAAGGAGAAATCTGTTCCCAGGAGACCAGACTGCTTAGTAGAGATATTGACAACCTGGTGGTCTCAGGGATAGAACAGTTAGAGGTTAGGGCCCATGAAAATGGAGTGGCCCTTGTAAATTCCACAGGCTTGTAGTCTTGATCCCAGAAGTACTATGACCGAAGAATGAGGACAAACTGGAAAAAAGGTCAACCCTAACAAAACCCCAAACCAACACTTAAATGAACATGCCAGTACTCCACCTGCCTTTTAGAATAAAATAAAATTCTCTTTGGAAATCACATCAACCAGAGCCTTTACAATATTTTATATCTGATATC
The DNA here is from genome assembly GCF_037043125.1 of Eumetopias jubatus. Lineage (NCBI taxonomy): Eukaryota > Metazoa > Chordata > Mammalia > Carnivora > Otariidae > Eumetopias > Eumetopias jubatus. The sequence goes on from NW_028274813.1 coordinate 50,668,531, forward strand.
TAATAGTCATTTACAATTACCTGGCATGTGCAAAAACAAGTCCAATTGACGGAAAGTGAAAACAAAGTTCTATAGACAGAGACCCAAAAGATGATTTAGATATTGGAGTTATCATATAGGAGCCTCTAAGTAACTAGGATCAATATTTTTCAAGAAAATAAAGGGAAAAAATGTGACATTTCCCAGAGTCCCAGAATCCAAAAGATGTAGTGAGTGAGAATTAAAGATTCGGTAGTTGAGTTAATAGCAGATTTGACATGTCAGGAGAGGGGATTAGTGAACGGGAAAATAAATGACTCAGCATATCTAGATAAAATCCCAGAGGGGAAATGAGGAAGAATATTAAAAAAAATGTGATATGTGATGAAATTTGGAAGTTTTTTGGGTTCGTGAGTGAATGGTTGAGAAAGAATTCTTGAGACGTTTTTGGTGCAAAAAGGTGATTTTATTATAGCACGAGGACAGGACCCGTGGGCAGAAAGAGCTGCACAGGGATTGTGAAGAGTGACTGATTATATACTTTTTAATTAGTGGGGGTTAGGGATAGTTTAAGTCTCTGAGGAATTTGGAGGCAAGGTTTTCAGAACCTTGAGGGACCAGCTGCTGTTAAGATAAGGTTTCTTTTAGTCTTTAATAAAACATAAACATTAAGGCATTAAGGCCGCTGGTGAGTTCCTTGAGGAAGGTCATGCTCTGCATGTTTCAGGTATCTATCAGTGGGCTGAAGCTGTAAGGAGATTTAATTTAAGCTACATTTCTCTTGCCTTTGTTTCCCTCATCAATGTGTGCCTATCATACATATAATTTAGGATTCTAGAAAGTGAGGAGCAAGAGAAAGGGACAGAATCTATGAAAATCTTCACAAACTGGCAATTAAGACACAGATCCAAAAATCCTCAGACTCCAAGGAGATAAATACAATAAACCACACCTAAGTGCATTATTATAAAACTGCAAATGAAGAGAACTTCTTAAAAGCAGTGAAACTACATTTTAATTGTGTTCATTTTTGAGTTTCACATTTATAGAAAGTGATTGAAAAACTAGAGTGTATCCAGGGCCAAGTGGATATGGTAAGTGTCCAGAAATCATAAAAGACTAGAGACTGGACCTGGAGACCAGAAAATAATAAGAAGGTGAGAGAGGTAGGAATGTTAAACCAGAAAAGGAGTAAGACAAATTTGGTAGTCTTAAAAAATTTGAGGTGTTGTCAGGATGAAAAGGCAATTTACTTGTTTTTTGTTATCCAGGGGACAGAACTAGAATGCAAATTGAAATGAAGGGGTTTGTGGGGTGCCTGCGGGGTTCAGTTGGTTAAGCCTCTGCCTTGGGCTCAGGTCATGATCTCAGGCTGCTAGGATCACCAGAGTTGGGTTCCCCACTCAGTGGGGAGTCTGCTTCTCCCTCTCCCTCTGCCCCTCCCCTCCCTTCCACTCATGCTCCTCTCACTGTCTCTCTCTCTCTCTCATATAAATAAAATATTTAAAAAAAAAAGAAATGAAGCAGTTTGTGACTCAACAGAGGAGAGTAATAAATAGACCTGAATGAAAATGGAACAGCAAACTCCCAATCATTGAGATTTTTAAACTGAGATTTAGATGACCAAGCTTCAGAGAGGAAGAAGGTATTCTTAAATTTAGTGTGAGTTTAATGAGCTCTCCTGTAAGACTCTTGGTAACTCCAAGGTTAAATAATTCTATAATGTGCATTCCAGTGAGTGATGGTTGTATTTTCCTGACTACAACTGATTTAAGAAGCTGTTCATTTAATCATTAACTCAACAAATGTTTTTGAGTACCCACTTCATGTAAGGCCCCATCACAGACAGGGGAGCTACCAAGAGACAAGACACAGTCCCTGGCATCATCTAGATCGTGCACATGAGAAAAGCCAATTCTGGAGGGTTTATAACTTACTCAGGTCACTATAATATAACTTAGTACAAGGGAAGACAGGACATATATTATTAAAATGGAGCTAAATAGTGTAAAAGTATAATTCATCTCCACTAAATGGGTGTTTTATTCCTTTTTACAGAGGAGATTACATGCTGTTTGTCAAATTGAACACAACTGCTATAAATATAATCCTTTTCAGGGCAACCAGATGATCTAGCATACTATTGCTTCAATGCTCTAGAAGGCATGCTTGGAGCCTCAGTGTTGTTGAACCATCTGTATTTCTTCAGCAATCCCTAGGTTCTGTGTCGGCTATTAATGTAATGGTTCCAGTTCTCTGTCATGGAGTGATCAAATGTGTCCTTATGTAATGGCAGAAGAAAGATGTTATTAATAGTAATTTTTAAATGCATTTTCTGTGCCATTAAATCAAGACACTGCAATTATTTTCTACCCCAAATATTTTCTCATAAGTCTAATGGGATTAAGGATCTTTGATCCTCTCATTTTAATAACCCAGGCTGAGTGGTTGGCCTATACCATAGTCTGAAAGGAGAACAACACATATCTTCAAAAACTTACTTTTTATACCAAGTTCTATTTTTAAAACTATCTTCATAGTAGACAATATATTTTACATTTTAAAAGCACCTTTTTAACTGGGGTAGGGGGGAAAGTTTGGAAATACCACTTGCTTCAGGTCTTTTTTATCTGCCCTTGATTTGCCCTCAAGCATTACTGAAAAATATTGTCAGTTCCACTGCCTGAAGATTGTTTTCTGGGGAAAATAAATGTTTCAACTGTGACATTGTGTTCCCATTTGATACACCTTTCAACTTGTAAGCTGCTGAAGAAAGAAATAGGGATATTTTGTTTCAGTCACAAACTAAGGCAAAAGCAGCCTCTAATATGATGGATAGCAAAATAAAAATGGAGATGTCCCTTTGTTGGGATCATGTGCTGAAGACTTAATGAACCTATGTTTGGTCCAGCTATATGCCTGTGTGCAGGAGGCACCTGAGCCAGGAATTCCTATGGGACGGCGTGTCTGGAGATCAGAGCAAAGGGCCCTTGTCTTTCCCATCTCTCTGAATGGGCCTTTCCTATAGTTCATGTGAATTTAGCTCTAGAGAATCTGACAATTCTGTGGACTGGTTACAGATGTAACATCTGTGTGTTCCCATTTAATCTCTATCATCTCTGTTTTCTGCTGCAAATAGATTATGCTAAAAGTGTACTAACTTAAGGGCCTTCTCTAATGCTTAAAATATTTTAAAAAAATTAAAATAATAGCTAATAATTTAGGGTCAGTATCAAATTATATTCAACCCTCCCTGTTTGTGTTAAACCCCTACTATATGTCCAAAACTATTCTGTTGATTCTGATTAATGTAAGTTTTACATTAATAAAATTGTGTACTTAAGGAGTGCTTTGTCATTTCAAAACTCAATGAGCAAGATAAATGGACTTGATTGTATTTTCATCTTTTTTTTTTTTTTTTTGTCCTTCTTGGCCTTTGCTTAATTGGCATGCCCAGATAGGGAGGATGGGCTGTTTCCTATTTCAGGAGCATGTCGTTAGTGTTTGATAACTATATAAATGTACACAACAATACTGATGCGCCAATGAAATTAAGCTTTTCAAAGGGCAGCTTTAATTTATTGATTTGGAGCTTGAAAATGTGGGTTATTTTGTGATTAAATAACATTCTTGAATGTTTAATGCATGGCTCCATTTACCTTGATTAGCTCAGCAATTTGCTACATATTATTTCCAAAAATGCTAATCAATTTTAAATCAAAATAGATTGAATTGCCTCTGAAATTGTGAAGATTGCCCGAAAGTGTCAGTCTCTTTGGGAAATTGAAATTCTGGCATCTTAATGAATACAACCTAGTTATGGAAGTACTGTATAAGAATAATGGGTTTTGGAAATACTATAAACCAGGGGTAAATTTCTGAACGTAATAGTTACAATAAGTATCGATTTCATTCCATTTGGAGGAAATACCTGCGGCATTATTGTAGATCTTACCTCCTTCTAATTGATAAAATACAAAATTTAGAATTACCATCTCACTAGTTATTTGTTACCTCATTCACTTCTTCTGGACTGTTTAAACTTTACAATTTTAAATATTCTCCCTGATCAGATGTCAGTGACATTGCTCAAAATTGCACATTTAAAATTAAAGCAGAAAGAGAAGACAGTTTCTTTAGTGAACATATCCAACTGAATATAGCATATCTAGTTACACTTAATACATTTCTAGTGCACACACACACACACGTATATGCACATATAACATATTTTGGGTATTCAAATATGGGAAGACAGTATTATGCTTCTTATTAATCTGTTTAACATGTTAAATACAAACATTGATACCATAAAAGAAAATCATTTATTTGTCTATAGAAAGAAATGGAAATGCAAAGACTTCTGACCATGGGTTTATTTTTGTTCAGAAGAGTATTTAAGATAAGAAGGGAATGGAAAGGAAGAGTGTGTTCCCACTAAAGATTTATTCAGGGGCTACGATATTAAGAAGTGGAAGGAGAGGTTTATTGATACTTTTTTAGGATTTTATTTTTAAGTAATCACCCAATGTGGGGCTCAAACCCACAACCACAAGATCAGTAGTCGCATATTCCTCTGACTGAGCCAGCGAGGTGCCCCTTGATTTTCTTAAGTATGAAGGTATTCTGAAGAATGGTTGTAGCATTTTGGAGTTCATAAGATCCCATTTTAATCTTGAACTCCACTTTTTACTGTCTTTTTGGTCAAATTATCAGAATCTCTAAGCCTCATTTTTCTCACCTGTAAAGACTAATTACAGTGCTATATAGTTTGAGAGAGAAAGTGTGTGTGCGTGTGTGTGTGTTTTCTTTTTCTTTTTTGCAAGAGAGAGGGTAGTGGTAAGATCAGGATTTAATACAGTATATGTAAAGAACTTAGCTCTCCTGGTAGATGTTCTCCTATAAGTGCCTTTAATGCATGAATGATGAGTCAGGGAACTTCGCAAAGTCCAGTGAGTAAGGCAGAAAAGAACGTGTGCGAGCATCCAAGAAATAATTCTCCAAATCCAGTTTCTATTGTCTCATTCAATAATCGAATATTAAGAATAACAGTCATTGAACCAATCATTAAGATGCTCTGGAAGGAGGAAGTAAGTCTTTCATGAGAAGATTAGGACTAGATTTGAGGGAAGTGGGAAATCAATTTTAGTTTCTGTGTATGTGTGTGCCTGCAGAGTGGAAGTTATTTTTGTTAATTATTATATCCATGGCAGGTTTTGGTATCTTTGAATTTAAGTCAATGACAAAGTATCAATGCTTTTCACTAAGCATTAGAAAAGAAATAAAATTCTGATGTGAATCAAAATTAATTCTGTATTAAAATTGTTTTACAAATTATTTTTCCTTACTTCTGGATGACATGATTCCTATACTTCAGGAGTGGTTTGTACTTTAATTTGGACTCATCTTTAATTTGAGGGAAATTTATTTCTGCCTTTCATGTAACGAATCCAATACTTTGGAATCATATTTGAAGGAATTGTCACTGATTCCTTCAGTGTTCTGAAGTATACATTCATTTCCAATGTGTCAAGTGCTTAATTTAAAACACTTATTGATTCTTGCTTTTTGCTTGGCTGTGAGCTCATTTATTTTAATGGAGTTGTTAATAATATTCAACTTTCTCCTGTTCTGTGTTCTGTATCTATCTGACTACACTTACTTGTAATCTGTCATAGAGGAAAATGATTAATACAATTTCTCGGGGCTTGCAAACTGCTTGCACTTTAATGTCCATCTTATAGATTTTTACGTTAGAAAGTTCATATGGGTTCATAATATGCAGTTTCACTTATCAGTGACATCAGCTTCTTCCGGGAAGTTAACCCCATGAGTTGCCTGTAGTGTGCTACCTTGAGTGCATTGTGTTTAGCAGGTTTCTGGAAGGGCAAACTTACTGAGTCCAAAACATGTAACTTAAAAAAAGAAAGGAAAACCTCATTAAAGAGAGACTAGTCCTCAGCGAGTACAAATCCTTAAAGAATTCTTAGTTAGTACTGAGAATAAGTGAAATACGGTGATTTATTGGAGTGGTGCCTCACAAGGAGGATAGCTTACCTGTCAGCCCTTCATAGATCTGGAATCAGCCTATCTACCAAGCCAAGGGCATAACATGGACATACCTTTTGCTAAATCAGAAATGAATTTTTAAAGATTATTAGTTCTGGTATAGTTCTCTTTGTTCTCAAGCAGTGAACTCAATTGGTTTAGTATCTGGCTTCATGGAGAGAGAGAGTTTATTATCAACAAGAGTAATGACCTTCCACTTCAGTGCAGTGATTTACCTGAAATATATATTAGAGAGATAGGGGGGAAATTGTTGGACTTTTGTATTGGTTTAATTCCAGAAAAGAGGAAAAAATAATTTTTTTCTGAGTTGGAAATCATTTTCTCACAAACTTTATAGCTGATTAGATACCCAAATGTAAGAATGCCTATATATAGTATAAATTCATGATTTGTTTCTAGCTGATAGGCTGACTCTAGAAGGCCCAGACAAAGGGACTTGGAGGGTAATCAGAAAGAGTAATGAGGGATAGAATACCTCCTCTGCTCTTCTGACAAAAAAGAAAATAAAAAAAGTCAAATGAAATCTTGGGAGGAGAACTTAACCATTGCCATTTCTGTACTTTTACAACCCATTTTTTTCAAAGAAAACAATCAACTATTCCAATTAAGCATTACATGTAAATTGAAATTCTCTTAAAATAGAGTTGGAATTTATTTGTTCAAAATTAAATTGAGTATTTTAAGTCATATGCCATATGTAAAGTTGCAATTTAAAAGAATTACACGAGAAAACAAAACAAAACAGGTGGCCTAAGGCATGTCCATCTCCCATTCTGTGAAAACCTGTGGAGAAGACTGAGTCAAGAAACTAAATCAGTTCCTTAAATTAGAATGTAGCCATGCATGAAATGCAAAATAGGTTAAGAACTAAAAATAAAATTGAATAAAATATTTTTAACTTGAAGGAATTTTAAAACTACTACAGTAATTATGTTCTATGTTTTTGAACATTCTCCATAAAATAAAAATGACTGTTCCATAAAGATACTCATCAGTACTTGCTAAAATACGAAGCAAAATAGCACTAAAACATTTGGGTCTAATAGCAAGTTTTACATATAAAAAGGACATGTGGACCCCAAAACAAGCAACAGAAAGTGAAAACAGTAAAAATGATGATGGCTTAGCACTTAGTTTTGTGTGTCTCCTGAATTTGTGTTTGACAACTTCCCATTCACCAGACCTTATATAAAACAGATTACTGCTGTAGGTGGCTCAGTGGTTTTAAGTAACTATTTGTCAAATTCCTTTAAGTGTTTTTAACCTATTCTGTTTCTTTCTTTCTTTTCTTTCTTAAGAAACCTTCTCTGTAGGGATATCTAATGTTAGAGAATATCAGATAGAAAAAGCATATAGGCAGTTGTAAAATAACAATTATGTTTTCTTGGCAAATGCACTGTTGCAAATTATGTACACATTCTTATCCGTTTTAGTGTGTGATGTGTAGATCAATAATAGAAAGTCTAAATAGTTTTGTTTTGTACTAAACAATTAATGTCATGTAACAATTTGTACCAATTTTTATACCTATATAAACATACATCTATGCATATATATAATTTCAGCAGGTCTTTTCTCCAGAAATTGTTATGTAGATATGTTACAAATTGTTATTTTCTTCTTGTTCAAAGGAAATTTAACAAATCTTTTTTACCTAGTATCTGTGAAAATTGTTGACCTTACCACCACTTGCCCATCCCCCACCCGCACAAATTTAGTATGTTTTTGTTGGTAGAATATTCTGCTTCTAGAATTGTTGGAGTACCATCAGTCGGTTGCTGGGTTAAGAATTATTTCTTTGATCAAGAATTATTTCTTGATAATATATATACATATGCTCACTTACATCAGCACAACTGTATTTCCCCACTACTGGTCCAGCCACCTGAAAGTCATATTCTCCTTAGTTCATCTATGTAATTCCCCTTTACCCCCAACACACATAACCACCCTTCTTGTGTTTACAAGAGTGCATACACATATTCCTTCTCCTCATAAGGAAATGAGAAGTATTTTTAAGTCATATGCTGTATGGCATATTTATTTACCTTAATTTTCCATGCTGTTGGATTTCAAAGATAATAAGAAAAAAGAAAGAAAAACAAAAATGAGGAAATTTAAGACACACATTACATTGAGGATGTCTTTTTTTAAAGATTTCTTTATTTTGAGAGAGAGAGAGAGAGAGAGAGAGAGAGAGCATGGGATGGAGTGGGGAGGGAGAGGGATAGAGGGAGAGGGAGAGAGAAAATCTCAAGCTGACTCTGCCCTGAGCACAGAGCCTGACGCTGGGCTCAATCTCATGATGCAGAGATCACAACCTGAACCAAAACCAAGAGTCAGACACTTAAGTGACTGTGCCACCTAGGCGCCCTGGGATGTCTTTTCTTTATACCAAAATTTCCCAGTTTTCTGGTTAGGAAGTAATTGGTTAGTAAACAGGGACTGATGAACTCATAGAATTAGGTTATTAGGCATTTTGTAATTTTTACGCACCCAAGTTTAAGTTATTCTTCATGGTGTTTGAGTAATATGATGCTATTCAGTGGTCTTATGCACAAATGTGTGAGGAAACTGAAGGTCAGGTGTCTATGTACTACTTGAGTTCATTGAGCTGATTGCATGGCAGAATCTAAATTAGAATTCATTATCTCTGTCTGTAATGGTCTAATTTTATACTGAATCATCTAACATAATGTTTTGCATATAATATCAATTTAACATATATGTGATTTTTCGATTTTCTGACTTGCACATTGCTTTTTTAAAAATGAAATTAAGGAAAGTTAATATTTTTGGAAGTTATAGCCTAGTTTCTAAATATTTAGCTGTAAATATTCTGCTTTCTCCCTTTTTGTACTCTTGGGATAAGTGTACACATAATGGCCCACTAACATCTGTGCATTAACTTTTGCTGAAGGATATATTTTGACATCATAATTTCCCTTCAGAGTTCTAGGGTGTTTTAAGCTTGACTTGTCTCGATTTTAGTCATTGAAAGACTCCCACTTGCAGTCAGAGTTAAACTGTAAAAGTCAGGTGTAAGCATTTTTGGCAGGCATGATTTTTTCCCCCATGTATTTGTGAAAAATATTCAATTTAAGATGCCTTTTATCTGACTGACATTTTCAGTCTAAAAGGAGGATAAATAGTCATATGTGAAAACATTTGTTGATGTTTGTAAACTATTTGTTAATATCACAACTACTCTGAGTCTCAATCTGCGATTCCTTCTGATTCAGCTTCTCATTGTTTCTGTGATGAATGCATTGCATTATGCAATTATCTTGGTAAATAAATGTTCAATTTTTGTTCTTCTATGTAAGAATATGTTTCCTAATAATTGTCTAGTTTGCTCCTGATTTAGGAACATTTTGGTTGCATGTGCAACACAATGCAACAACGCAAATTGTCTTAAACAATAAAAAATAACTTATATATCTACAAAATAAGTGATTTCACTGACATTGATGCACAATTTGATTTAGATATTCTCAATGTCATCCAGACTTTGGCTTTGTTTCCTGCAGTTCGCTAGTTCTGCACACCCTGTATGTAGGCATAATACCCAGGTCAGCTTCTCACATGGTGGCACAGAGGGGTCAGACTTCATAACTTCATACTATGAAGTCCAGAGAAGAGAAGTCTCCCCTAAAAAAAAAAAAAGAGGGAAATTTCTCTCCTGGGAGCCTCAGCAGATGCCTCCTTTATGGTTCATTGGCTTAATAATCATTCCTGAACCAAAGTTTGCAGCTCAGAGTATATATAGAATTTACTACCTGATTTAAGCAGCGTGGCTTCCTGAACCTGTGACTCAAAAGGCTGGGGATAAGGTCAAGGGGATTTGCCACTGGGAAGTTGGGGGTTGCTGGTGAGAGAAATGGGGGTTAGATATTGAGGAGGCAACCAACACAGTTGTCCACTACAGGTCTCTGTACAACACTCCTTGTGAAAAACGATCATTGATGCACTAATGGTTTTACTTGGTAAAGTGTAATGCAGAGAGAGGATAGGGTTCCAGTACAGGTATTATTAAGAATTAGTGAATATGTGAATGGAGGCCTACTACAGATATAAGTATCCTCTACAGGACAAGTCTCATTTCCAGGAAACTATGCATAAATGCAGTCAGTGCATAGGAAAATGTCCTGAGTCTTTGGAATTGAGGTTGATGATTGAACTGTGCTTCTTTTCCATGGACTCTCGCAACAAGGGGTCTCTATCTGCATTTCAGAGAATTCTCTTTAAGTTCCTAACAGTGGAAATCATGCAGTCCTCCACTTACTAATCGGTTGTGATAACAAAATATATTTAGAGGTTCACACCTTCAAATGAGCATGCTGTTATTGATATTGTACTATTTTCAGATGAGAAGACTGAAGTTCAGAAAACTTAGTGAATTTGCCCAGGGTCACAGAGCGAGTCAGTGGCAGGAACAGTATTTACGCCTATGCAGCCTGTACTCTGAATCAGCTGCATACACTGTCCTTCAAACTTGGTGCACTTTTCTCCTAAAAAAAATGTGTGGTACTCGATGATTCTTATTTCCAGACTTGCCTGCGATGGCTTATTTATCTCTTCATTGTGCTGAGGCATGCTGTTTTAAGACATGAAATTAACCCCCCAAAACAGGAGACTCTCCTATCTATCTTAACTTTGTTGATATCTGGCACCTAATTACTGAATATCCATTCTATTTCTGGTGTGTCTGTGTGGATTCCAAGAGAGTCAGGAAGCATGCCCCGCTGACCTTGGTGCAGACAAAGACAGCAGATATTTCACTTCCCTGCTTTCTCTCTGATGAAGGGCCCTCATGTGAAGGCACCCTTGCCCATCCAGTGTGAATTTTATATCTTGATGTGTGCAGGCTGTTCACAGGTGCCCCAATAGTGGTAACCAACTGGAGAACCCAGCAGCACTGCTGGAAGTTACTGTGATGATGCTAGTGGAGACCTCCTAAATAACCATTCCTGTGGCATCACCTTTCTGTAAAATCAACTACTGAGCCCCCTCATCCAGGTCTAATTCTTTAGTTTTCTATGCAAGTCTGTGAGCCACCCTAAATCCTAAATTCCTTTTCTGCCTAAGCTCTTCATCATTACTTTCTAACTATGACTGGCAGAACCATGTTTTGTACTCCCTGTTCTTCAGCTAACCTGTTCATTCAAGAAACATTTAGAAGTTAGGGGCACCTGGGTGGCTCAGTCGGTTAAGTAGCTGCCTTCGGCTCAGGTCATGATCCCAGGGTCCTGGGATCGAGCCCCGCATCGGGCTCCCTGCTCTGCGGGGAGCCTGCTTCTTCCTCTCCCTCGGCCTGCTTCTCTGCCTACTTGTGCTCTCTAGCTCTCTGTCGGATAAATAAATAAAATCTTAAAAAGAAAGAAACATCTAGAAGTAAATGCAAAATGAGCACATTTACAAGGGCAGACCTTTGCATACATGAAGAGAGAAAATATAGTCAGTCCATATCTCAGAGATCACCATACTTAGGTTATCTAGAGCATTTCATCACAGGAAATGGAATGAGGCCACTGGTTTCTTGGGGCAGCAGCATAACTAAAGAGGTGACAAGAAAGTAACTTGGGGAAAATTATTCACACTGGTTTGAGTCCTCATAATCCTGAGCTTGGCCTGATAAAAGGTTTGTCTGAGAGTTGCAGAGAAATGGAGAGGAGAGATGAAATAGGGAGAGGGAGACTAAGAACCCTTCACTGGGACTGTTATTCATAGGTGGTCATTCAGTCCTAAGGGAGAATTTACCTTATGTAGGTAGAAATTAAGTACCAACGGTATAAAATGTGCTGCAAGGCAGGCGATAAAATGGAAGATACTGATGACAGAATTACAAGGTATTGTTTAAGACCCAGTACCTGGTGTTAATAGGTTTGTGATTTTTTGGGAACATCTCATGAGTTTCCACTGTTCTCTTTGTAAAACAAAGATCAGAGGCATCCATGGGTTCCTCCTTCTCCATTCATCCTGGAAAACTCAGAATAAAAACAGAATTCCAGAAGTTAATTTTAGCTTGGGAAGGCTTTTTGATCTAATTGTGCTTGCTTTCTAAACCCACTAGAAGCTCACAAGTGAAGGCTGGCTCATACATATTGCCTTCCTCAGGAACTTGGGGACATTCCCCATCTCTCTTTTAGACTTTGAAGGAGGAGGCACGTTGTTAAAAGGGGGAAAAATGTGTCAGGTGGAGTTTTTTCTTACCCTGCAGCTAGTAATAATAAGTGTCCTTCCACTTTGTTTTTGAAAAACAAAACAAACAAAGTGAAAACTTCATAAAAGGTCCATTAAGGTGCCCTGGCTAAAGTCAGACCTCCTTATTAAGTTTGACGTTGGTTGCTTTGTTATTAGTTTCTGAGGTACACCTCCCTACTTTAGTGTCACTACATTCTACGTGGTAGTTTAGCCAAATAGGCTATTTCTATAAAACCAACAAGATTTGTTGAACAGTTGCTGTATTTCAGATATTACACATTATCTCAATATATCCCAAGAGCATCCGGGTACTTAAAGAGGGAAATATATAATAAATGTATGTTGAATTGATTTATGAGTTTCTGACTCTTTTAATTTGGACAAACCATATAATATTAATTTTTACAACATTAGAAACAAAGGTCAGTTAATTCATCACTGAGGACATAGGGAATGCTAACTTTTAATGTACTTTTCAGTTCTTTGAATTGAAAACATTCTGCAGCTATCACTTAAGTGTGGTTATTAGCCTTAGGGGCAATATGTATTAGAGCATACATGCTAGGAAATGTTTACATTGTAACTGATTCTGCTCTCTATTACTGATGAAATGCTAATTTACCTATTAATTCTTTTTAGACCCCCAAATTATCACTCTATTTCTCTTTGTGGGTAGAAAGGGGATCACTAAAAATACTAAGTAGGAAAGAACTTAATAATTCAACATTTTTTATATGAGGAGCCATAAAACAAAAATATTAAATTATCCCATGAGGTTATTATAATAGTTGTTTTAGAATATTTCCTTCCTTATAAGCTCCATTAGGACACAAACTATACTATTACTCTTTTGTTCACTGCTGTATTGGGCATATAGAAAGTTCTCAAAAATAATCTGAAGAATTTGGGACACTAGTTCTCTTATATAATTTGTTGAATTTCCTACTTCAATTAGCTGGCACATTATCTCATCACAGGTTTTACTTCAGTAACACAGCTATTTAAGATACACTGTTTTTGTACAATTCTTGCAGTATATTAGATTTGTTTGAAAGAAATGTGTATGCTACAAACATTAAATGAATGGATACAACAGGACAAGAAAATAACAGTTCTAACCAAAATGTACATAACATAAATTATGTAACAATTAAGTTTTGGAATACATAGTATTATTAAAATTTTCTTTGTGATGACATTTAATCACATTTTTTATGCCATTGTATAGAAACAAAGCAGAGTTTCAAAGGTCAGCTCTGAATTGTGATGAGCTTTAGAAAAGAAGGTATGTTAAGTCAGTATGATAACACTGACCATATTTTCTCCCCATTCTTTCATCCAACTCAAAGATGGGGGACAGACGAACCATGAGAGATGATGGACTCTGAGAAACAAACAGAGGGTTTTAGAGGGGAGGGGTTTGGGGGGATGGTTTAGCCTGGTGATGGGTATTAAAGAGGGCACATTCTGCGTGGAGCACTGGGTGTTTTACACAAACAATGAATCATGGAACACTACATCAAAAACTAATGATGTAATGTATGGTGATTAACATAACATAATAATAATAATAATAATAATAATAATAATAATAAAGACAAAGATGGGGGACACTGTCACACTGAGAGAAAGCCATAGATTTTGAGCGGCTGTACAGGGAATCTGCTGTTTAAGAGACTGACATCAATAATTTCAACATTATTCTGTCATCTCTTAAGAAAATCATTGAACTGTGGATTTAAATTAGCATTTCACAGTTGAAGTACTGTTAACTATGGACCTTGGCATAGACTACGATAGATTTATGATGTCAATAGAACAAGGCATCTCTTCATAAGTCATTCAAATCTTTGGCACTTGAAAGGTTGATACCATTTCAGTAAGTAAAGTGGATAATTTGATTTATGATTTTGTAGTCTTCTAATTTTGGGATCTCTTTGAATCTCTATGAGCAGTTTTGAACTATAGCTGGATTGAGATCTTATTAAATGTTTATATCCAGTGAATTACTATTATACCAAAATTTTTAGTGATTTTTCTAATGTAAAAAATCAGAAGAAAAAGTTTACAAGAAAATCTACAAATCTGCATTTTTTCCCATTCTGACACATAATTCAATTTTGATTCATTGTTGGAGGTCAAAGTCAGATATAAACAGTAAATCTTTTACACTTTAATGCTTTTATGTGTCTAAGTATGTTACCTGAACTTAAAAAGAAAATATTAAATCAATTGGTACGCTGTGTTCACTGGGCAGTTTTTAGCAGTTCCCATGGTGTACCATGAAACAGTAATGCATACCAACTCTGTCCTTGGCCAGGATTTTACTAAGCCCAAGTTTTATTTTTTGTGGGTTATTGTCCTCATGTATTCAAGATGGCTAGAACAATTTGGGGTCTGTAGGCTTGCAGGTATTCATCATAAAAAACAAACAAACCAAAAAAACCTGTTTCATTGAGAAGTAAATCTGATTATGTGCAGCCATAACTTGTTTAGCTATAGACTTGGTCATTGTTTCTTTTTCCTGATCTTCATGCTTTTCCTGCATACTCAGTACAAGGAAGATATTTTCCTGCTTGAACTGGCTGCTTCCTTTCTTGCACTGATATTTCTCATTTAAAAGTGTGTCTATGTGCCTATGTATAGTCTGCATTTCTTTCCATTGCCCTCTCTCTTCCCTGTGTGCAATATCCAACAGTTAAAAATTAAAAAAAAATGGTGGAAACATTTTTATTTTCAGGAAAGTCTATGTCATGATTAGTTCTACAAAGGTTGAAACAGTCAAGAAAGGGCAAACGAAAACAAAACCAAAACTCTCCTACATGTTAACTATTTGCACATCAAATAAAATTTTAAAATATTTAAATATTTAATAGATGATCTCTGTATTGTAAATTGTTATATTTTTCTGTAGACATATTTGATACTCTCTTTATGGTACAGCCTTTCAAAATTCAGCTTCTTTTTCACCAGTAATGAGGTTTCCATTGGGCCACAGTTATAAGTTGGCTTCATTTGTTTTAACTAATTTTAATGTGATTTGTTTACAGATGACTTTCTGCCTGTTCAGTACTACTCCAAGGTCTGGAAATATACTAACAAATAAAAGAGAGTCCTTGATTTCATGCAGTTAACATGTGAAGGTGGATTGGTACCAATAAAAATAAGAAAACTGTAGATGGTGATATCTGCTTTAAAGATATTAAGATGAGGCAGTGGAGTAGAGAGTGACAACTTGTATGGGGAGTCAGCTTTAACTAAGATTGTCTGTGCCAAGAAAGTGACATCTGAGCTGAGATCCGAACTATAGGAAGAAAGCACTCACATTCCAGACTGGATAAATGACAAGTGCAGCATCCCTCAGGCAGGAATATGTTGGAGCATAACAGGGACAGAAGGAAGGCATATTTAATGGAAGGTAAAATGTAATGAGGTCAGAAAGGCAGGAGCCAGATAATGTAAGGACTTACGGACAACCACAAGGAGTTTGGATTATTCCAATAACAATGTCATTGGAGGGCTTCCCGTTTGTCCTCATATCACTTGGATGACATCAGTCTTCAGTTCCAAAAGAAAAGGGGGAGGAGGAGTAACTAAAGGAAACAAAATTATTGAGGTGGTGCTGATTATGTCAGCTTTTTAAAAGAGATTTTATTTATTTATTAGAGAGAGAGAGTGACCGCGCACAAGCAGGGGGAGCAGCAGGCAGAGGGAGAAACAGGCTGCCCGCGGAGCAGGGAGCCCAATGCAGGACTCGATCCCAGGACTCTGGGATCATGACCTGAGCGGAAGGCAGACGCTTAACTGCCTGAGCCACCCAGGTATCCCCAAAAAGGGCTTGTTTTGAGTCTTATTTAGAGTAACAGGTTAGACAAGGAGAACTCTGCCTCTTCTGTCTATTTCACTATATGTCTCTCTTCCATATTTCATTGCCTCCCCACTTTTGAAATACAGGGACTCCCCAAACCTCCCTCTTCTGTGCAAAACACTGCTTCCCTTGAATGATCTGATCTACTCTAATAGATCACCACTATGTTTATAATCCCCAAAGTGATATCTTTAACTTGTTCTCCTTAGTTCCAGAGGAAGTATTCTAGGGGTTTTATTGGATATATCCACACTCAACCCCACCCTGTCCCACAAAGCCTCTTCTAGAATTCTCTTCTCTGTGGTACATTTCTATTTAAGCACATTATATAACAAAATGACTTTTGGAAAAAAAAATGACTAATATGGAGAAATAATATGTGGATGACAAAATACATTAGGTTATTTTCATAAGTAGCTTGAATGGCTGTACATGAGATCGTATGAATGAATGTACATCATCCCAGAGGGAGGTCTTTGGTACCATTATACTGGGTTTAATTTTAAATTTTGTTGTTTAAAAAATTCTTGTTTGTTGGGGTGCCTGGGTGGCTCAGTTGGTTAAGTGACTGCCTTCGGCTCAGGTCATGATCCCAGGGTCCTGGGATTGAGTCCCGCATCGGGCTCCCTGCTCAGCGGGGAGCCTGCTTCTCCCTCTGACCCTCTTCCCTCTCATGCTGTCTCATTCTCTCTCTCTCTCAAATAAATAAATAAATCTTAAAAAAATTCTTGTTTGTTATTTTGAAAAGGAGATTGCTAGCATCATGGTAAAATCTGCAGATAAAGCAGCAGTGAATAATCTGGGTACAAGATTGGGATGCACCTATTTTCTCAATAGTTTGGAGTCATTGGAATGAGTCGACCACGGTGAAATTGAATAAGAATTAATATAAAGTGTTTCCCTTACCTAAAAATTTAATTTCACACATACAAACAGCAGCATATTTTTAAAAGACCTAATAATTTAAAATGAGTAATTTTCTTATGTTGTTATTTGTTGTTACACTGGAAGAACCCCTAGTAAGTTTTAAGGGTAGTAAAATATTGAACTGGTTTTAGCATAATACTTTCATCATAAAAGATAAAATAATGGTTCCTAACTATTCTGCACTGATCAAACTCTCTCTTAATTTTGTTGCCCCTTCTAGAGGTCTGAAGAATATGGGCATACAGATCCACCCTCCAAAATGAGTGATCAATTATCAATGGTAAAATAGGCCAAACACGTGTACAAGAGTTGGCTTAAGGATGGATGTGTTTAGTCTGAAAAGTAGACTTGTTGGGGCATAACTGTCTTTGAATATTTGAATTGTACTCATGTTGAAAAAGAATGATCTTTATATTGGGGACCTTCTATAAAGGATTGAAATGATTACACTACTCTATCAGGAAGACTTCCTAACAAATAGAGCCATTCAATCTAGGATTCTCTTTCACTGATGTCAGGAAGTACCTGGTGATGTTTAGACAGAGGCAAGACTTACCAAGAGAGGTGAAGAAGGATTCAAGCATGAGGGTGAGTTGGACAACATTAGATTTACAATTACTATTTCACTCACTGCTTCAGTTCTGATTCTGTGTTGGGATGGAGTAAAGAGCAACCTAGACAGTAAACTTTAAGGTAAAATTTAATTTCGTCAGTCGCCAACGTAATCTTGGCAGCCACAAAATTTTTGTATGAATTATTTAGGCAGTTCTGACAATGAAGATAAGACCCATGTGAGTATTATCTGGAAAGAATCCTTTAGGTATAAAGAACACAGAGAGAAGAATGCATTACCTTTATCACTAGGGAAAAGTTGAAGTCACTATTCAGCACCTTTCCTCTGCAGTCTGATAATCTATAGCGAACATGTTACAGTTACTTGAAAGGAACTTAAAGTGAGAGGTTTATCAGCTCCTTTTTATTTAGGATCAGACATGGATAAGTGAAATCCTGTCCTTTTCCTTATTCAGATCTGGCCTGGCTTGTGTGCTTTTTACATTTGGTTTTATAGTGAGCTTATTTTCTCAACTTACTTCTATGCAAAGGGTTTCTAAACTGACTTTTCAGTCCTACTTTCTTGCTAGTTCCTCTTCTGATTTTTTAAGTCACTATTGAATTTTTTTTCATGAACTATATTAATAATTCCCTCTTTTTAAGTCCTTTTTTGTATTCTGTGTTACCTAACTTGAATGTAGCCCAGTGCCTGTTATCTCCTAGTCTAAAATCAGAGATAGATAATCATCTGTTGTAACCACAGTTCTGAATTCTCTAGTTTCCCACTCTCTTCCCTCTTTTACATTCTCCTTTGTGATATTAACTGATTTGATCTTGTAATCTATCCTTACTTCACTTCATTAAATGCACAACTGCCAACAAATGTTTACCAAATTGTAATGGAATACTTGGAAGCACATGTGATGGCACATGGTAAGTGCGTTAACTGCTTTGTTAATAATTAACCTCTTTGTTATTTCTTCTTCCTCTACCTACTACAGACTCTAAAAACAGAAAGAACGACTGAACAGCCTGGCATCAAAGACCACAACATAAAGTCTGGATGTTAGAGGTCTAGCCTGGCTCTGCTCCGGGAAATCATCTAGGGATCTTGGTTCCATTCTTCCCATGGCTCCATATTTTGGAGCATTTTTCTCTCATGTGTTCTTGAAGCCTATTCAAGTGCCAGAAACTTCCAGCCCATGAGAAAGAGAAATTGAGAGAAACAAAATTTAGGGCAAGAGTTACATTTAAAGCAACTAAAAGGGATTTGCACACATTTGTGCCATGACAAGAAGTTGGTCACATGGCCACTTCTAGCTGCACGTCAGGAGATAGTTTCTAGATGAGTGGCCAAGGGAAAAATGGATTTTTGAGGAGAGATTTGGCTGTGTGCTATGTCCTTCATCAGTTCTATTTTCCATATTTCTTTTATTGTTTATCTTATGCATCAGCCCCAGTTCTAAGCCTTTGGTCATTCTGGTCAGTCTACTTGAATGTAGTCTCTCACATCCAAACTCCATTTGTCCAAGCACTTCAAACTGAATGCTACTTTCCCCACAGAGAATATGCTGACCGTTCCAGCCAATAGTAATCTATTGAACTGCTCTGGTTCTTTATCTGTACTTTCTCATCACTAAAACCTTCCACATTTTATTAGTTATTTATGTGCATGTCTTTTCCTATAAGCTGTTTGTTCAAAGATAATGTAACCTTTGTTGTAGTAATAATTTTCTACCACTCCACTGAGAAGAATGTGCTTTGTGTATCATTTCTGCTTAATATTCATTCAGTGAACACATGAGTAAAGAAAAAGTAATAAACAAGACTATATACAGAGTAAATGAAGGCCATTCTAGAGGTTGGGAATTATTCTGTAAATAAATGACTCTGCATTCCAGTTCCAATTATATTCCACCAATAATTTTGAATTAATGTCACAAAAAACTGTACTATAAGTTGAAATTTGGAGTTTAAAGGAAATAAGGGCAGATTAGTCTGCACTTTGCAATAATGGCATAAAAAATCCCTAGCATTTTTTTTACTAGAATGGATTATAATAACCTAGATTATTCACTTGAAGATTATTTAATCATTCAACAAATAGTTATTGAGTGCTTGTTGATACAATAGGCACTTTTTTAGGTATGGAGATGTAGCATGAATAAGACAGATGCCATCCTCACATTCTCCTCAGATTATAATATGATATGATATAATATGAGGGAGGATAGAGAAGATGGGCATTAGAGATACATATATATGTATTTTCCGCACCTGTTATGAATATTATCAGAACCAGTGAGTGCAGCAGTTTCTTAGCTATTAATCTAGTACTCAAAAACTGATTTCCATGTCCAAAGAATAATTGGGACTATCTACTAAAAAGACAATTTTCAGAATGAAATAGTGAAAAAATGAAATCACTAAACCAGTTAAAGCACCAAAGTCTTGAAAGAGTTGGTTTAGATTTTTTTTTTTAGAATGAGTTAACCTCCCTTAACCTCAGATATATTGGTTTTATTATAGAATAAACATTAAAGAGCATCATAAATTTGTCATGTATACTACATTTTTAAGAACATCTTAGGTTTACACGTTTTATGCATCTCTTCTTAGCACCAGGCCCTATAAAGCATGGGAACCCCTATTTTGAAAAAACATAGCACTAAGTATTCACATACTGAACACAGGCTAACACTCACTGCTTCTAAAAGAGAGTCACAGGTAAGTAATGCAAAAGAAGGTGGTAAATAGGGCATTCATTGTCAGTACTACTCAGACATATTCCAGAGAACATGTATCGGTTTTGGCAGGCAGAGAGGGAAAAAAAAAAAGGCTAAGAACCTGGGATGGGTTTGAGATAGTAGAGAGTAGTGTAGTTGGAAAGCAATGAATCAATTAATTTTGTTAATCATATTCTTTATATAAGACTTTTTTACTAAGTTACTTAGATGTGGCTTTTAAAAAATGGTATCTAAGGCATTTTTTTCTCTTTGACCCTTTGGTTGTTCCTGAAACTAATTCTGAACATGGAAATCATCTATCCACTATACTAATTATCAATAAAACATTAAAACAGCTTTATAGTTCATATATAAAAAAGAGAGAATGGTCTACCTCTTTTCAGTGTAGCCCATAACCACAGTGGAGACTTGTCAGATAGTTCAGTATTGCTTTGAAGCTTGAACTCTCTATATTTTAAAAATGTTTTTAGTTTCTCTGAAGCACCCAGGAATGTTCTTCATAAAATAACTTTTAATTAGAAAGTGTCTTTCAGATTTAATATTTTGTGATGGATTCATAAAATATCTAATTTTTTTCATAATATTTGTAATACCTATTTCAGAATGTGAGTTGGTAGAGTCAGCTTATCAATATTATAAAAGGAATGGATTTGATATATAAGTTGTCCTCATAGAACATTTTTAAAATTTTTAAAAATTTTTTAAATTTTTTTTAAAGATTTTATTTATTTATTCATGAGAGACAGAGAGAGAAGCAGAGGGAGAAGCAGGCTCCCCGCGGAGTAGGGAGCCTGATGCGGGACTCGATCCCAGGACCCTGGGATCATGACCTGAGCCGAAGGCAGATGCTTAACGACTGAGCCACCCAGGCGCCCACTCATAGAACTTAATGAATAACATTTTTCTGGCTAGATTCTTTGGTTTCATGGTTTGATTCTATATACATGAATCCAAATGGAGTTTGGGAAGGCAGCCTTAATTTATATTCATGTCCTAAAGCACTGATTTTCCTCTCTTCTCTTCTCTCCCCTTCCCTTCCCTTCCCTCCCCTCCCCTCCCCTCCCCTCCCCTCCCCTTCCCTTTCTTTCTTTTCCTTTTTTTTAAGTCTTTCTTATGGACCTTTTAAATCACACCAAATAAAGCAATATAGTATAATTAACCGTATGATAGACATTGGGGAGGGTATGTGCTATGGTCAGCGCTGTGAATTGTATGAGACTGTTGAATGACAGACCTGTACCTCTGAAACAAATAATACATTATATGTTAAGAAAAAAAAAGAAGAAGAAGAAGATAGCAGGAAGGGAAAAATGAAGGGGGGGGAATCGGAGGGGGAGACAAACCATGAGAGACTATGGACTCAGAAACAAACTGAGGGTTCTATAGGGGAGGGGGTTGGGGGGATGGGTTAGCCTGGTGATGGGTATTAAGGAGGACACGTACTGCATGGAGCACTGGGTGTTATATGCAAACAATGAATCATGAAACACGAAATCAAAAACTAATGATGTAATGTATGGTGATTAATATAACATTAAAAAAAAGAGAAATATACAAACTCCTACTAACCAAAATGAACACGTTAACTATCTTTTTGTATTTGAATTCAATCTTTTTTTGAAAGAAATAAAACACTGTAGATCGAAAAAAATAAAATACAAAATAATATAATTAACCCTATATACCCATAACTCAGTTTCAAAAATTAGGAAGAGTTTTCTACTCTGATTTCATTTCTTCTCTCAGCAGATTTCTTTTAAAGGTTCAGTTATTTTAGAGAGAGAGAGTATAGTGGAGGCTGAGGGAGAGGAGAAGGAGAGAATCCAAAGCCCGACTCCCCGCTGAGTGCAGAGCCCAACTCAGGGCTCCATCTCAGGACCCTGGGATCATAACCTGAGCCTAAATCAAAAATCGGATGCATGGGGCACCTGGGTGGCTCAGTCGTTAGGCATCTGCC